>NC_091979.1:147808804-148108804 GCF_044704955.1 Pristiophorus japonicus | reverse complement strand
CTCCACTGTTCCTCAATTGTGCCACCATTTAATCTGTGTTTTCAGTCTACTTTAGCCAACTCTGCCCTCATCCCACTGTTGTCCCCTTTGTTTAAACATAGTACGCTCATTTGAGACACTACTTCCTCACCCTCAATCTGTATTACAAATTCAACCATACTGTGATCACTCATTCCGAGAGGATCTTTTACTAGGAGATCGTTTATTATTCCTGTCTCATTACACAGGACTAGATCTAAGATAGCTTGCTCCCTTGTAGGTTCTGTAACATACTGTTCTAAGAAACAATCCCGTATGCATTCTATGAATTCCTCCTCCAGGCTACCCCGTGCGATTTGATTTGACTAATCGCTATGTAGGTTAAAATCCCCCGTGATTACTGCCGTTCCTTTTTCACATGCGTCCATTATTCCCTTGATTATTGCCCGCCCCACTGTGAATTTATTATTTGGGGGCATTTAAACTACGCCCACCAGTGACTTTTTCCCCTTATTATCTCTAATCTCCACCCACAATGATTCAACATTTTGTTCATTAGAGCCAATATCGTCTCTCACAACTGCCCTTTATATCATCCTTTATTAACAGAGCTACCCCACCTCCTTTCCCTTCTTGTCTATCTTTCCGAATCGTCAGATACCCCTATATGTTTAATTCCCAGTCTTGGCCACCCTGCAACCATGTTTCTGTAATGACCACCAAATCATACCCATTTGTAATGATTTGTGCCGTCAACTCATTTACTTTATTTCGAATGCTGCGTGTGTTTAGGTAGAGTGTTTTAATACTCGTTTTTAAACCATGATTTTTAGTTTTGACCCCTCTTGCAGCCCCTTTATATTCAGTGGCCCTTTTTGTTTTTTGCCTTGTGTTTCTCTGCCCTCCACTTTTACTCATCTCCTTTCTGTCTTTTGCTTTTGTCTCCTTTTTGTTTCCCTCTGTCTCCCTGAATTAGTTCCCATCCCCCTGCCATATTAGTTTAACTCCTCCCCAACAGCACTAGCAAACACTCCCCCTAGGAAATTGGACATTGGATCATGAAATGTTACTGCAAAGCCACACTCAAACCTCATCCTGCTGTGCCATTCATCACATCCCCATCACTCTGCCTTCCCTACCCTAATCCTTCACATCCTTACTCACACCAACTTACCTTGTACCTCCATCCATCCCTCTCTATCTACATTATCGCTTCCCCATCTCACTAGCCACCCCTCACGCTCACCCTCATCCTAGTCCAATCATACCAAAGAACAACACACAACACAAACACACTTGTGTGTTTTAGACAACGTTCATGTGAAGTTTCTGTTAACGTGCTGTCAAACATTGAAACTATATTTTCAACACTTTGAGTACTTGGACAGATTTGTGTGCACCTTTGGAAGTGGCTTAGTGAATTGCAGTGAATGGTGAGACATAAAGGTACCCTCCACAATCCTGATGAGTGTGAAAGAAATGGCCTGGGCACTGTAGGGATGCTTTATGTTGTTGGTGTGGGGTAGTGCCAACTTGGCACATCATGTGGCAGCTAGGGTGTGCAGAGTCACGTGAAGTAAATGCGGCCATAGTGAGGCCGTCCCTTGTGTCCCAGGCAGCAATGTGGCCGGGTGGTAATGCCCACTCTCCTATGCAACATCAGGTAATTGCGGAGAAGGTTGGTGTTGTTGTTGGTGCTGCTGATGTTGCAGCTGATCATGGTCAGATTCTGAGAACCAAGGTCAGACAGTATAAATTGCACCCATGCTGATGGAATAGATGGCAGGTGAAGTAGAGATGACAGAAGTGATCTGTCAATGGTGAGAGAGGTAATGAGGTCAGACTGCATGGAGACTTGTGTAAAGACTTGCAGTATCCTGAATCTGTCGTGAACATACAGTTTAGAGTTGCTCGTGCTTAAGGGAAGATATCTGAATCAGCGGGGAGCTTTGAATTGACATTTGAAACTGTCAACTCATCAGCTGATTCAATGGCCACTGACCTCTCAGCTCAGCTTCACTGACAAGGTCTCGGCACTGCTGGAAACCCGTGGGAGACCTGTGAAAGTTAAAAAGCTGGGAAAAATAGCATTGTTAAGTGGCGATAAATAAGCCACTAATGATTTGAATTTGGTCCCTGCCGCTGCCTGCCAGGAAATGCAAGTGTGCACATTTTGACAGCAGGTTCCCGATCCACTGTCAATCATTTTAAATTTCACAGCTGACCTGCCACCAACCGGGTCCACTGAATGCCAACAATATCGTGGCCCAAGACTCCTTTGGCAAGACCAATGTGGAAAGACATGCACAATTACTGCAAAGTCATAAAAGTATAATTTCCTGCACACATTCACCTCAGTTTACTCCTGACTGTAAGTTTAATCTTCCAGTTGAAATACTTACAGAATTGTGTTAACAGCCATTTAACGATACATATGGGGGCCGAAATTGCCCCTCTGAGAAAGGCCCGTTTGCACCTCAACCTGGTGGCCATGCTGCGGAGTCCAGTGGCCGCCAAGGTTTCGTGAAATGGCCGTCGCCATAGGTATTGCCCTGACGCGGCTTAGCATCGACATCTACCCCCTCACTTCCGCGTCGGTGATTGACAGCACTCTTAAGTACGTCATCACGCCGCATGTTGTGTGTGTATAACATAAGTATATACCCTGTACACGCAATGTACAGTTACATAAGACCACTGGATGTATCTTCACACTGTATACACTGTGCCTGTACCACCAGAGGGTGCAACTGGTGGAGAGCTGGGGGTCACCTGTATACAACAGGTAACCAGGTATAAAAGGGAGCTCACCATGCTGTACCCTCACTCAGGAGCTGTAATAAATGGACTAAGGTCACCACAGTTCAAGTACAATACCTTACCTCGTGGAGTCATTACTAGAGTGCTTACAGACACAATAACTCGCGACGAGATTACGAATTTCCACACGAGAAATGCCTAACCTTGGCAACTTTCAACAATTCGCTGATGGGGAAGAGTGGGATGCCTTTGTGGAAAGGCTTGAACACTTTTTCATTGCGAACGGCCTGATGGGAGACACACCGGCCTCGCCGGCTGATAAGCGCAGAGCTATCCTGCTCAGCAATTGTGGACGCACTGTCTATGGCCTTGTCAGGGACTTACTAGCCCCAGAGAAGACAACAACCAAAACGTATGCAGAGCTCGTAACGATGATACAGGACCAGCTCAAAGAGAGCATCCTCACAGCCAGACACCAGTTCTACACACACCGGCGGCCCGAAGGCCAAGAAATCGCAAAATATGTTGCAGACCTCAGACGATTGGCTGCACCGTGTGATTTTGGCGACCACCTCACCGAAGCGCTGCGGGACATCTTCGTTATCAGAATTGGCCACGAGGTCCTTCTCCACAGGCTGCTCTCTGCGGACACCACGGTCACCCTGCAGAAGGCAATTAATGTCAGCCAGGCGTTCATGGCCTCAGACTGTGATTCCAAGCGGATGATGACTCGCTCCCAGGAGTCTAACCCAGCAAGTGCTGTGAACCGACTGGCGCCTTTTAGAGGCAAGGCTGCTGCAAGCAATCTCTCTCAGGGAAGAGAGAACAGAAATCCGAGTCCCACAAACCTGAGTCCACCACATGGGGCCAACCGGCCAGCCCCATGCTGGCGCTGTGGAGGGAATCACAGGGCCCACCAGTGCCACTACAAAGACTATACTTACAAAGGCTGTAACACGAAGGGCCACCTCCATCGAATGTGCAAGAGAAATTTTACTCATCGAGTCACTGAAGAGTTGGCCGATCATCCGGGCTCCAGCGCTGTTGAAGAGGAAGAGAGAGTCCAGGAGGCAGCTCAGCCCCAGGAAGAGGTGTATGGAGTGTTTACCTGCTCCACCGAGAGTTCTCCATTGAAAATGGAAGTTGAAATCGACAGTGTTCCAGTCACGATGGAGGTGGACACAGGGTCGAGCCAATCGCTGATGAATCAGGCAGCCTTTGAGAAACTCTGGGACAGTCCAAGCGAACGACCTAAAATGTTCCCAATCCAGGTGAAGCTGCTCACCGACACAAACGACACCATTCCAGTCGTGGCAGCGCAGATGTCCAGGTGTCCCACGGCAGTGCGCTGCACAAGCTACTGTTGTGGATTGTTGCTGGTGATGGTCGAATGCTACTAGGAAGAAGATGGATGAAACAAATCCAAATCTGTTGGAGCCGGGAGAACCTCCAAGGCCTGGCGCTCGAAGTCCTAAGTGGCCCCAAATTTGGATCCAGCACAACACCTGAAAATCCAACCGTCCAACTCGACTGCGTGGAGACGACACAGACCGCACAACCCAACAGCAAAGTGATCCAGCCCAAACAACCAGACCTCACCTTCCAGGCTCCAGTGGCAGGACTCCAGAGGAAGAAGATTGGCACAGAAGGTAACTTCCCTGTTTCCATGGCAGAACCTGGGGAGAAAAGGATCACCGCAGCCTACCTCATGGAGAGAAAAATGATGGCGCCCGCACCACGAGGTGAAGCGCCTGAAGTAAAGATGGCGGCGGCCAGACCACGAGGGGCAGCGTTGAGGGAGCAACACGTGATGCCGAGCAGCGAACCGGATTGGGGTAAAGGTTGCAAAGCCATTTTAAAGGAGACCGGCAACCTATCACAATAAAGGGACAGATCCACTCTTTGTACAGTGATGCTGGTAATACACATGTAAAAGATGTAATTGACAAATGCAAGTATGTAAATGTAAATTTGTACAGCGATGCTGGTAGTACACATGGAAAAGATGTAATTGACAAATGTGAAATGTAAAGGCAACTAACAGTGTTTAGTCGGGTGATTGCGGTCGGAGCCAATGTATTATGACTGTAAATGAAGAAATGCTGTGCAATGCCGGGTTCTACATGAACGCCGACAAAACCAAGGACAACCTCCTGTCGGAAGCACCCAGGTCCAGCAGGCTACCCGATCATGTAGCCTATGCCTCCGGGACCAATGTGATGCCCCAGGGAGCATTGCCACACACAGAGGAGCAGACCAACTGCAGGGCCAGCAATCAGCGGACGTCAAAAGCAACACTACTGGCACCCAGCCCCAGATCGGCCCTACCTCTCTGACCACCAGGGCCAGTACCGGGAGCAAGACGCTAGCACCCTACAGCCCTCTCAACCGGACTTGGGATGACAAAGGAGGATCAAGGGGTATGGCGAGAAAGCAGGAATGGGGTACTGAAGTTGCATGTTCAGCCATGAACTCATTGAATGGCGGTGCAGGCTAGAAGGGCCGAATGGCCTACTCCTGCACCTATTTTCTATGTTTCTATGACCAGGTTCCCACTATCGCTGAAGGACAGCAGGGAGACACTGCAGCCCTCAAAGGAGGACAGGGAGGCCAAACATTCCTGTGACTCTGCCCACCACTAGGCAACAGCAAAGGCACTGAGACTCAGCCAGGTGAACGATCAGAGCCCACCCAGCTGGCAGGAGGCATAGAGCCGCCATCAGACAACCTGGACACAGTCCGGTTACTCTGGAACTAGCGTCCTCACCCACCTGCACCTACACAACCCAGGGGCAAGATTGTGATACCACGTATGTACCTTACCTGAAAAATTTACTTGTTCCACTACTGCAGAACCCAAACCGTACTGTAATTAATCCTATGTTTTTTTTTTGGTTCTTTCCTTTTGTACATGTATGCACATGCAGGTGTTGAGCCACACACATGGTCTATGTATGGCGGGGGGGGCGTAAATGGATGTATGTAGCCATGGACACACACGGATCACTCCCAGAACCCACTCAACCCCCACTGCAACCTCCAACCGTCCACTGCTGACCATTTCCCAATATTGTGGCAATAAGGACTTGGGGGTCAACAGGGAGAGAACCAAGCCAAAGCATAGACAAGGTGCAAGGGCTTTGGGCACTCAAGTCTAGGGCCAGAGCACACAATGCAAAGGCCAGCAGCACAAGACTTAGGAGGGAGTGATGTTGTGTATGTATAACATAAGTATATACCCTGTACACTCAATGTAGTTACATAAGGCCACTGAATATATCTTCACACTGTATACACTATGTCTGTACGACCAGAGGGTGCAACTGATGGAGACGTAGAGGTCACCTGTACACTACAGGTAAGCAATATAAAAGGGAGCTCATCTTACTGTACCCTCACTCAGGAGCTGCAATAAATGGACTAAGGTCACCACAGTTCAAGTACAATACCTTGTGGACTCATTGCTAGAGTGCTTACAGACACAATACCGTGCATCACCGAGGTCCCGGACCAGAAGCACTATTCCCCTTAAAAAGTCATCCAGTATCTTGGCGGTGCAAAGAGTTGGATTTTTGAAGTTGGTGATTGAGACTGCCGGAGTGGATTAAAGGTTTGGTACATTAGTTAGATTTATCTTCGGCGCCTATGTTGCATTCTTTAAGTAGCAGTGCAAGGCCACTTTGAGGAGACTGAGCTTGTGGAGGCCTTAGAGATGGGTTCATTGCTTGTAGACCAACGCGTCCTACACATTGTGCGTGCCGCCGAGGCACAGAGGAGAAGGCGGCGCCGGGGACAATGGCTACAGAGGCAGCGGGCAAGGGCCACAGACATCATAGCGGACCAGCGTGGAGAGGGCCAGGGAGATGGCCACACAGGGCAAGCAAGAGAGGTGCCACACGAAGGCCCTCAGCAAGGGCCTCCACCAAGGAGGCCGACCCCACCCCCCGCCGCCCCACACCACCAGATAATGGGCGAGCAGCCCAGGAAGCAGCCAGCAGAGGAGTCAGATGCTGGACAGCAGCAGCCAGCAGAGTGGGAGGAGTCAGAACAACAGCAGGGAGCACCTTGCATAGCAAGACGACCACACAGAAGTGGGGGCGAGAGGGCATATCGTGGAGGGGTCTTCTGCCAGCAATTTGGATACACACATATGAGTGATGATCAGTGCCTTCACAGACGGAGATTCTGGAAGAATGTCGTCACTGAGATCTGTAATCTTCTGCAGCCATAATAGAAGCCAGCGACATGTATGAAGACAGCCCTGAGCAGGCCCTCAACTTCTATGCCACAGGCTCGTTCCGAGCTGCTACTGCGGACATCTGCAACATTTCCCAATTTGCAGCCCACACAGCGATACGTGATGTCACAGATGCTCTTTATGGGAGGAGGGCCGACTTCATTCCTTCTCCATGACCAGGGAGCAGCTGTTGGAGCTCCAGACTGGATTCATACACGTTGCACACTTCCCTAAGGTCCAGGGGGTGATTGACTGCACCCACGTAGCTCTCAGGGCACCACACCAGGCTGCTGAGCAGTTCAAGAACCGCTAGGGCTTCCTGTCCCTCGATGTTCAACTAATTTGTGACCAAAACTGCAAGATAATGCACGTGGATGCCCGGTACCCTTGTAGCACCAGCTTTCTGCCCATTTTTATGAACAATACTTTAAATCCTCAAATCCAAAACCTCCAAGAAAGAATTGGTGCAAGGTAGGAAAATGGTCGGGCCATTGTCTTCCAGGAGATAAGCCAGTAGAGCAAGATCAGTTTGAGATCGAAACCCATTACCTGCTAATGGGGGCCATCAACTCAGGAAACGACAGACATCCAGTAATCAGCACCCATTGTCTCTCCAGATACAAGGCCTGGGAGTGGGAAAACAAAATATCAGGCTACGAGGCACTCCAGGCCACGGGGGCGCGGGGGCGCGCGTTGTGCAGGGGGGGCTGGTCCAGACAGATCACTTGAGTCAATCCTTCGGTCAGTATTGGCGGGAGGAAAGGTGATGAGTTTCGAGGATATTAGGAGTCGTTTTGCAACAAGCTCCAGCTCAGGAAAAAGCTCAGGAAACAGCTCAGGAAAAAGCGCAAGCGGAAGCCAGTGCCACTCCCCAGAGCCAGGACCCCACCTCCCCCACCAAGCTGCTGTACCACAGGTCGGCAGGGTGTGGTGGCACCGTTCGGCCCCCGGGGGACCCCGCTGCAATGGCAGCAGTCCGATGTCGCTTAGCCTCCAGCTGACACTGCGTGACAGCAGCCACACTCTGGAAACCATCAGACATGAAAGCAGTCAGACGCTCCATACCCTGTTGCCCAGAGTACATGAGAGGATTCTGAGCTTCCAGGGCAGCGATCATCCTGTACAAAAGGTCAAGGCGAACTGAAGACACAGCTGCAAAACCTGCTCTTTAAGAAGGCCAGGGAGCAACTTGATGGTAAGCATGATGGCTTTGAATCAACTGGATAAGAGGAAAATTTCTCAGTGCAAACACCACACCACTGAAAACAGCCATTACCACTGGGAATTAAGACTCTGCTCCATTTATAACAAAAAAAGGAGCAATTTCGATCTTATTACCACCACAATCATATCGGTGGTAACGGACGTCAATGGTGGCGTGACCACCCTGTTTCCGGCAGAAGGCAATTTCGGGCCCATGGTCTCAAGAAACAAGTGTGGATAAATCTACTCTGTTGATGAGCAAAAAAAAGACACTTCAAATTCAAACTTACTGAAAAGCCATGTTTCAAGGTCAAGAAATTCATGGCCTGATCAAACATTTTCGATATTGCAAAATTGACATTTGAGACTCCTCAACAAATTACCTACATCCACTGGTTATTAGACTGCTCGGGCTAAGAGTGCTCAAAAAATTAAGCAAGGATGGCACAGATTTCGGCCCATATCGAAGGTATGACAAGAAGGCCTGGGTTTTCCTCGCTGCGTCAGAGGAGGGTTGGAGTGGAACTTTAGCCAATCATCCGGCCCTGCCGTGGTCCTGACTTATTTTCCTGAGCCAGGGCTGATGCAGTGTAAGCTCCCAGCAGAATCCTTGCCATCAAGATGGAATGCACCACTCCTGAACAGGAAGATACAATGGCACTACAAACCGCACTGCACCGGAGGAGATGGGTACTAAAATTAATGGGGCAGAAGAGCTCTGAAGAGTAATATGCACTTTGTGCTGACGGCCAGAAACTGGATGGACGGCTTTAATAAGTGAGATTTTGGGATCATTATGGAGGGAGAGGGGGCAACTTGGAAGCCTCATTCCTCCAACAATAAAGTAGGGAACTTATCACTGCTAGACCAAGGAGTACTTCCACCGCATCTGTGGTGGTTCCTGTGGTTTGTGGTATCATAGAATCATAGAAACATAGAAACATAGAAAATAGGTGCAGGAGTAGGGCATTCGGCCCTTCTAGCCTGCACCGCCATTCAATGAGTTCATGGCTGAACATGCAACTTCAGTACCCCATTCCTGCTTTCTCACCATACCCCTTGATTCCCCTAGTAGTAAGGACTTCATCTAACTCCTTTTTGAATATATTTAGTGAATTGGCCTCAACAACTTTCTGTGGTAGAGAATTCCACAGGTTCACCACTCTCTGGGTGACGAGGTTCCTCCTCATCTCGGTCCTAAATGGCTTACCCCTTATCCTTAGACTGTGTCCCCTGGTTCTGGACTTCCCCAACATTGGGAACATTCTTCCTGCATCTAACCTGTCTAAACCCGTTAGAATTATAAAGGTTTCTATGAGGTCCCCTCTCATTCTTCTGAACTCCAGTGAATACAAGCCCACTTGATCCAGTCTTTCTTGATAGGTCAGTCCCACCATCCCGGGAATCAGTCTGGTGAATCTTCGCTGCACTCCCTCAATAGCAAGAATGTCCTTCCTCAGGTTAGGAGACCAAAACTGTACACAATACTCCAGGTGTGGCCTCACCAAGGGCCTGTACTACTGTAGCAACACCTCCCTGCCCCTGTACTCAAATCCCCTCGCTATGAAGGCCAACATGCCATTTGCTTTCTTAACCGCCTGCTGTACCTGCATGCCAACCTTCAATGACTGATGTACCATGACACCCAGGTCTCTTTGCACCTCCTCTTTTCCTAATCAGTCGCCATTCAGATAATAGTCTATCTCTCTGTTTTTACCACCAAAGTGGATAACCTCACATTTATCCACATTATACTTCATCTGCCATGCATTTGCCCACTCACCTAACCTATCCAAGTCGCTCTGCAGCCTCATAGCATCCTCCTCGCAGCTCACACTGCCACCCAACTTAGTGTCATCCGCAAATTTGGAGATACTATATTTAATCCCCTCGTCTAAATCATTAATGTACAGTGTAAACAGCTGGGGCCCCAGCACAGAACCTTGCGGTACCCCACTAGTCACTGCCTGCCATTCTGAAAAGTCTCCATTTACTCCTACTCTTTGCTTCCTGTCTGAAAACCAGTTCTCAATCCATGTCAGCACACTACCCCCAATCCCATGTGCTTTAACTTTGCACATTAATCTCTTGTGTGGGATCTTGTCGAAAGCCTTCTGAAAGTCCAAATATACCACATCAACTGGTTCTCCCTTGTCCACTCTACTGGAAACATCCTCAAAATATTCCAGAAGATTTGTCAAGCATGATTTACCTTTTACAAATCCATGCTGACTTGGACTTATCATGTCACCTCTTTCCAAATGCACTGCTATGACATCCTTAATAATTGATTCCATCATTTTACCCACTACCGATGTCAGGCTGACCGGTCTATAATTCCCTGTTATCTCTCTCCCTCCTTTTTTAAAAAGTGGGGTTACATTGGCTACTCTCCACTCCATAGGAACTGATCCAGAGTCAATGGAATGTTGGAAAATGACTGTCAATGCATCCACTATTTCCAAGACCACCTCCTTAAGTACTCTGGGATACAGTCCATCAGGCCCTGGGGATTTATCGGCCTTCAATCCCATCAATTTCCCCAACACAATTTCCTGACTAATAAGGATTTCCCTCAGTTCCTCCTCCTCACTAGACCCCCCGACCCGTTTTATATCCGGAAGGTTGTTTGTGTCCTCCTCAGTGAATACCGAACCAAAGTACTTGTTCAATTGGTCCACCATTTTTTTGTTCCCCGTTATGACTTCCCCTGATTCTGACTGCAGGGGACCTACGTTTGTCTTTACTAATCTTTTTCTCTTTACATATCTATAGAAACTTTTGCAATCCGTCTTAATGTTCCCTGCAAGCTTCTTCTCGTACTCCATTTTCCCTGCCCTAATCAAACCCTTTGTCCTCCTCTGCTGAGTTCTAAATTTCTCCCAGTCCCCAGGTTCGCTGCTATTTCTGGCCAATTTGTATGCCACTTCCTTGGCTTTAATACTATCCCTGATTTCCCTTGATAGCCACAGTTGAGCCACCTTCCCTTTTTTATTTTACGCCAGACAGGAATGTACAATTCTTGTAGTTCATCCATGCGGTCTCTAAATGTCTGCCATTGCCCATCCACAGTCAACCCCTGAAGTATCATTCGCCAATCTATCCTAGCCAATTCATGCCTCATACCTTCACAGTTACCCTTCTTTAAGTTCTGGACCATGGTCTCTGAATTAACTGTTTCATTCTCCACCCTAATGCAGAATTCCACCATATTATGGTTACTCTTCCCCAAGGGGCCTCGCACAATGAGATTGCTAATTAATCCTCTCTCATTACACAACACCCAGTCTAAGATGGCCTCCCCCCTAGTTGGTTCCTCGACATATTGGTCTAAAAAACCATCCCTTATGCACTCCAGGAAATCCTCCTCCACCGTATTGCTTCCAGTTTGGTTAACCCAATCTATGTGCATCTTAAAGTCACCCATTATAACTGCTGCACCTTTATTGCATGCACTCCTAATTTCATGTTTGATGCCCTCCCCAACATCACTACTACTGTTTGGAGGTCTGTACACAACTTCCACTAACGTTTTTTGCCCTTTGGTGTTCTGCAGCTCTACCCATATAGATTCCACATCATCCAAGCTAATGTCCTTCCTAACTATTGCATTAATCTCCTCCTTAACCAGCAATGCTACCCCACCTCCTTTTCCTTTTATTCTATCTTTCCTGAATGTTGAATACCCCTGGATGTTGAGTTCCCAGCCCTGATCATCCTGGAGCCACGTCTCCGTAATCCCAATCACATCATATTTGTTAACATCTATTTGCACAGTTAATTCATCCACCTTATTGCGGATACTCCTTGCATTAAGACACAAAGCTTTCAGGCTTGTTTTTTTTAACACCCTTTGTCCTTTTAGAATTTTGCAGCCTTGGATCGGACGCCCGTTTCGCAGAACACCTTCGGATACTGCTTGATAACATCATCCGTTGATGAAAATCTCGCTTCCACACAGAAAATCTTACTCCAATCCAGCTTCAGTGAGCTCAACCAATTTCTTCCTCGTAAGGCAGACTTGTCTCCTTTCACTACTATTAGAGGCAAGTTCTGAAATTGATCTTTGTATTTCACCGGTACGGTGATACGACCTACCACAGAAATTTTCTCTCCCGAGTAGCCTCGCAGCTCTATCTTGGATGTCTCCAGTTAGAAATCGCGCAATTTGTCGCGGTACAGCGACTCTGGTACTACACTCACGGATGCACTCGTGTCAATTTCCATTGGTATCTTGAATCCCGCAACATCTATGTGGATTTTGATGCTTTCCGAATCGCTGTCCATTAACCTCATGCTCATGATAACGTGTAACTCTAACATCTCCTCATCCTGTTGTTGTTCTTCCATGCTGTGTAGTCTCTTGGGGTTTCTTCTCATAGCTTTGAACGCTGGACTCATAGCTTTAAAAGCTGGTTTACCCTTCAGTCGGCATGCCTTCGCCAAATGCCCAGTCTTTCTGCAGAAGAAACACTCTGCCTTCACGTATGGACAACTTTGAGCAATGTGTTGTCCCAGGCACCTATAGCACGACTTCGACGCTCTGGTTGAATTTCCAGTTTCTGAGACTTTCGGCCATGCCCGTCTTTTACTTTGAACCTGCAGGTGATTTGCCTCAGTTGACTGACAATTGTAATCATTATTTAATTCTCGGGAATATTGTTTGGCCATGCTCATCGACCTCGCTGTCTGACAAGCAATCTCAAAAGTCAAATCATCCATCGTCAATAACTTCCTGCTGATCGCATTATTTTTCACCCCACAAACAAAACGATCCCATAATGCTCAGTTTTGAAAGTTTCCAAAATTACAGTGCATCGATAGCTTTTTTAATGCTATGATGTAATCACTGATACCTCCATCAGCCTTTTGATTCTGAATCCAGAAACGATAGCTTTAAGCAATTTCTAACGGTTTGGGGTTATAGTGCTGCTCCAGCTTTGTTAAAATCTCTTGAAGCATTGTGTCCTTTGGCTCGTCAGGCACAAGCAGATTTACAAGGGTTTCGTACAATGCCGGACCTGCCTCTGATAAGAAGATCGCTTTCTTACGTTCCAACACAGCCCGGTTCTGGACTGCATTGTCTGGAACGTCGATTATGTTATTTGCAGTGAAATACATTTCTAGCCGATCCACATACGCTTTAAAACATTCCCGGCCATGTCTATATTCACCCAAATGTCTCAATAAACCTGCCATTTTAATCTCTCGCTGTTCACACCATGTGCTGTATTTTACCTTGGATTGTGTAGCTTTTTTCCAAAGACAGAAACTTCCAAAGTCTCTCTGTCGGCTGGCTGAATCCTTCACCAACAAAATTTTAGCTTTAAATCATCCGAAAAATCCCATCTCAGTCGTCAACTGTGATATATTCACAGAGCACAAGCACACACAGCTCCTATCATGGAGGCAGCTCTCTCGAAAGTCTCCGGAAACTGCCTGGTTCTGTTTAATGATTAACTATGCACTTGCAGTACACAATACATCCACATCCACAATGTGGAGCTACAAACATTACAAGCTTACAGACATTTTACAACTGCTTATGATTTAAAAATGGAAAATGCAGGAAATACTCAGCAGGTCAGGCAGCATCTGTGGAGAGAGAATCAGAGTTAACCTGGACTAAATTGCCCATTTTTACAGTCCCGTTAGCTCCTCCGGGGGGGAGATAACAGGGCAGAGGACACATTTTGCCCAGGTGTGAGGGGCGGTACTGCCGCCCGGGAAATTGCCCGGGGGTTTGCGGAGGCGCTGCGCAGCGTTACAGTTAGTGCCCGGGCCGCCATGAAGGCGGTGATAACATCAACGCCGTGGACGATGACCCCTCACCGCCCCACGCTGACCTCTTAATGCCCTGCGGGGGAAATTGTCCCGCAACTCGCAAAGCAGGCCGACATCTGTTCTCTGGGCGCTCCTTAAAGGGGAGGGCCGCTATTTTTTTTGCCTACTGACTCTCAGGTAGGTTCTACAATGGCGGCCCTGGCCTAGTCCGGGATGCCATCATGCAGCCCGGCACTCTGTTTTGGGTGCTGGGCTGCAGGCCCGGTGCCACGCTGCCCTGGTTGCCCAATGGAGGCTATCAGAGGCCTTGAAGAGTGCACAGCGGCCCTCCCCTTTAAGAGAAGGGGAGGGGAATTGAAGCGCATCAGCGCTACGTGGAGCATCTGCGCAACGCTTCCCTCGGCACCCGAGTAGCGCTCTGGTAACCATCCCCAAAGGAAGTGGAGCCCGTGAGATTGCGCTCCACTTCCTTTGAGGGGTGGTAAGGACAAGTCTGCGGCGGGAACGGTAATTCTGCACCGGGCACAGAAAGTTAGGACCCCAGAAGGTTACTGCACCCAATTGGGGCGCAGGGCAATTTCACCCCGGTCAATGACCTTTCACCAGAACTGGAAAAAGTTAGAGATGTCACAGGTTTTAAGCAAGTACAGAGACAGGGAAAGGGGACAGGTGAGGAAAGAACAAACAGGGAGATCTGTGGTAGGATGGAAGGCAGGAGAGATTAAATGACTGTTCCTGCTTAAAGTCTGTTACATCTCTAACTTTTCCCATTTTTAATGAAAGATCAACAACCTGTAAAGTTAACTTTGTTTCTCTCTCCACAGATCTCTACAAGATGCACCTTCCAAACCTGTGACCTCTATGACCAAGAAAGACAAGGGCAACAGGCGCCTGGGAACACCACCACCTGCAAGTTCTCCTCCAAATTACACACCATCCTGGTTTGGAAATATATCGCTGTTCCTTCATCGTCGCTGTGTCAAAATCCTGGAACTTCTAACAGCACTGTGGGAGTAACTTTAACACGGGCCACAGTGGTTCAAAAAGGTTGCTCAGCGCTACCTTTGCAAGGGCAATTAGGGATGGACAATAATTGTCAGCCAAGCTAGCAACGCCCACATCCTGCGAATGAATTTAAAAAAATGCTGTCTGACCTGCTGAGTATTTCCACCATTTTCTGTTTTTATATCAGATTTCCAGCATCTTTCCAGTATTTTGCTTTTGTATTAGTGCTAATGATTTTGCTACTCAGAGTACTGAGTAGAAACCTCCTCCATACTACAAGCTGTTATTTGTATGAAAATATTAAGTTACAGGGCTAAATCGCCTTCTGGCCCTCTGAGCAAGGAGCGTCACCCACAGATAAACAAGGTTATGGGCCTACTAGTTCCCAACGAGCACTCCCACCAACCACTGATTCTTGCTTCCTGTAAAGTCCTGTCCCCTCAGTACAAATTCACACGAGGCATGTAGTGAAGTCAAGGTCACTCTGGACCTGCACCTTTATTTCACAGCTCTGGAATGCTGCACTTGCCTGAGACCTGCCCTTATATACCTGTCTCTTGCAAGTGCACCCCTGGTGGTAAGGTATGCTGGTGGTTACAGGCCATATCTTATTACAGTCATGTACAGCATGTTAGGATACAGTTAAATATAATAATGTAAGATACATGACATCACCCTCCCCCAAGGTCTTATTGTCTTTATACGTTCAGTCTCTCAGATGGTCTACGCTCTCGCGTGGAGCATCTGAGTTGTGGTTCAGTTGTTTGCCTTGGTGTCTGTTTTTCTTTGGATGTGGTTGCTGGTATCTCGCCTGGGCTGTCTGTTTCGATTGGTGTGATTGTTGTTGACTCGCCTGGGCTGTCTGTTGGGATTGCCCTTTCCTCAGGTTGTTCCCTCTGTCTATCCACCAGGTGTGGTGCGAGTTCCACATTGTAGTCTGCCTCTGGTTCTGCAGTGTTGTTGGTAAATCTGCTTTTGACTTGGTCTACATGCCTCCGGCAGGTTTTGTCATTGTCCATTTGTACTACCAGAAGCCTGTTTCCTTCCTTGCCCGTTACTGTCCCTGCAAGCCATTTGGAATCCCTGCCATAGTTTAGTACAAATTCTTTGTCCCCTATCTCATTCCATCTCCCCCTCGAATTTCTGTCATGGTACTTAGTCAGCTTACGGCGCTTTGCCTCAATGATTTTGTGCATGTCTGGAAGGATTAATGAGAGCCTTGTTTTTAAAGTCCTTTTCATCAATAGTTGCGCGGGGGGGATCCCACTCAGTGAGTGCGGACGAGATCTGTATGCCAGCAACAGTCGCGACAGGCGACCCTGCAGCGTGGGACCTTGGACTTTAAGCATGCCTTGTTCAATGATTTGCACTGCTCTCTCCGCCTGGCTGTTGGAGGCTGGCTTGAACGGCGCCGTCTTGACGTGATTTATGCCGTGGTCAATTATAAAGTCTTGGAATTCTGCGCTGGTGAAGCACAGACCATTGTCACTGACCAATGTGTCAGGGATTCCGTGCGTTGCAAACATGGTTGCGAGGCTCTCCACAGTGCTGGATGTTGTGCTCGAGTTTAAAATGGTGAACTCGATCCACTTTGAAAATGCATCTACAACTACGAGGAACATTTTGCCCATGAATGGACCCGCATAGTCTACGTGCACCCACGACCACGGTTTGGTAGACCAGGGCCAGGGGCTCAGTGGAGCCTCCCTGGGGGCATTGCTGAGTTGGGCACAAATGGTGCACCTTCGGACGCAGAGCTCCAAGTCCGTGTCAATACCAGGCCACCAGACGTGGGATCTGGCTATGGCCTTCATGAGAACGATCCCCGGGTGCTCGCGGTAGAGCTTCCGTACAAATGCCTCTCTGCCTTGCAGAGACATGACTAGTCTGCCACCCCACATCAGGCAGTCTGCTTGTAGTGATAGCTCATGCATGCGCCTGTGAAAGGGTTTTAATTCCTCAGGGCAAGCATCACGAGCCTCTGCCCAGTCACCGGTTAGGACACATCTTTTTACTAAGGATAATGTGGGGTCACTGGCTGTCCAGGCTCTGATTTGGCGAGCCGACATGGGCGAACCTGTGGACTCAAAGGCATTGATTGCCATGACTATCTCACAGTCCTGTTCGTCAGACCCTTCCATGGTCGCCCCAGGGGTAGCCTGCTGAGCGCGTAGGCACAGTTGTCTGTGCCTGGTCTGTGCCTTATGGTATAGTCGTAGGACACCAGCATGAGTGCCCACCGTTGAATTCGCGCCGAGGCATTGGCGTTTATTGCCTTGCTCTCAGATAGGAGGGACGTGAGGGGCTTGTGGTCGGTTTCTAACGCGAACTTGGCCCCGAAAAGGTATTGGTGCATCTTTTTGACACCGTACACGCATGCGAGCGCCTCCTTCGCTCCCATTCCGTACCCGCGCTCCACCTGCGAAAGTGACCTGGAGGCATAAGCTATGGGATGTAATTTGCCCGCACTGTTGACATGTTGCAAAACGCACCCGACCCCATACGCTGACGCATCGCATGTGAGAACTAGCTTTTTACCTGGGTAAAAGAAAGTCAAAACACTGTTGGAACACAGAAGGTTGCGTGCCTTATTGAAGGCGCGTTCCTGGGCATCCCCCCAAAACCAATCACACCCCTTCCTGAGTAGCACGTGGAGAGGCTCCAGCAGCATGCTTAAGTTCTGCATAAAGTTCCCAAAGTAATTGAGTAGCCAGAGAAAGGCGTGCAGTTCTGAGACATTCCGGGGCCTGGGTGCCAGGCGAATTGCTTCTGTTTATGGTAGATTTGTAGTCCCCACAGATTTGTACAGATCCATCAGGCTTCATGACTGGGACGATGGGACTTGCCCAGGTGATATAATGCCTTCCCACAGAAGCCTGTCTAGTTCATGTTCAATCTTTTCCCTCATCACATAGGGTACAGCTCTGGCCTTGTGATGGACCGGTCTAGCATCCTGTGTGATGTAGAGTTTGACTTTGGCCCCTTTGAAAGTGCCCACACCTGGCTGAAAGAGATGTTCAAATCGCTTTATAACTGTTGAGCAGGTGGTCCGTTCCTCTAATGACATGGCATGGACATTATTCCATTTCCAGTTTAGTTTTGCCAGCCAGCTTCTCCCCAGCAGTGCTGGGGGGTCTCCGGGGACAATCCACAGGAGAAGTCAGTTCACTGTCCCTTTGTGTGTGACAGAGAGCATGGCGCTGCCGAGAACTAGTACGATTTCTTTGGTATAGGTCCTTAGTTTGGTGTCGACCCTTGTGAGTTTTGATCTGTCTCTTTTATGCGGCCACAGTTGTTCAAATTGTTGAGCGCCCTTGAGAGATTGACTCGCTCCCGTATCCAGCTCCATGTTGACAGATATCCCGTTGAGTAGGACCCTCATCATTATAGGAGGCATCCTGTTGGAGGAGCAGTGGCCATTGATCATGTTGACCCGCTGTACATCGGTGTCCTGCATACTGTCCCCACCATCTTCTGGTCCGCTTTCCGACCCATCCGATTCGTATACCAGCCGAGCTGCCGTTTTTTTGCACATGCGGGCCAAATGCCCTGTATATTCACAATTTCTGCAAACAGCCTGCTGAAATCGACATTCCCTTGACGAGTGCTCACCCCCACACCTCCAACACAGACCTATTTCATTGCTCAAAGTGTTTCCAAAGAATGAGCTGCATCTGGCTGATCTCTCTTGAGCTTCTCTCAGTTTGTAGTTGATTGCTCACATTGTGAGTTGATGAGGCGTGAACGGCCATTCCTGTGGCCCTTGATGGCTTCTGCCTACTGTTGAGAACCTGTTCTCCCGGTTTTGTCTGTGTGTGGGGGTAGCAGCTTGTTTCGTGCTGTGAACTTCTTGTTCCGATATTTTGTTAGTTGTTGTACCTGCATTGTAAATCAACCTCGTTTCTTCTTCCCCTACCAAGAATGTCTATGCAACCAGTGCTGTTGCCTCTAAGGTCAGGTTCTTGGTCTCTATGAGCTTTCAGAATGTGCTTGCGTGGCCTATTCCTTCAATGAAAAAGTCTCTCAGCATTTCTCTCCTCAGTTCATCGGAGAACTCACATAAACTAGCCAACCTCCGAAGTTCCACCACGAAGTCAGGTATGCTCTGGCCCACACAGCGTCTGTAGTTGTAGAACCTGTGTCTGACCATGTGTAGGCTGCTCGCTGGCTTCAAGTGGTCTCTTACCAGTGTGCTCAATTCTTCAAATGACTTGCTTGCTGGTTTCTCTGCTGCCAACAGACCCTTCATTAAAGCGTATGTTTTCGAGCCACAGTTGGTCAAGAGATGGGCTCTTCTCTTGTTTGCCTTATCGTCGCCTAACCAGTCTTTGGTTACAAAGCTTTGCTGGAGCCTTTCTATAAAGTCCTCCAAATTGTCTCCCACATTGTACTTTTCATCTGATCCATTGGTCACCATTCTGTGGATTCTGTAATCCCGTAACTCGTCACCACTGTAAAGTCCTGTCCCCTCAGTACAGATTCACACGAGGCATGTAGTGAAGTCAAGGTCACTCTGGACCTGCACCTTTATTTCACAGCTCTGGAATGCTGCACTTGCATGAGACCTGTCCTTATATACCTGTCTCTTGCAAGTGCATCCCTGGTGGTAAGGTATGCTGGTGGTTACAGGTCATATCTTATTACAGTCATGTATAGCATGTTAGGATACAGTTATATATAATAATGTAAGATACATGACACTTCCAGCACTGAGCACTTACATGTAACAATAATAATAATAACTTTTATTTATATAGTGCCTTTAATGAAGTAAAACGTCCCAAGGTGCTTCACAACAGTGTCATAGACAAACAGATAAATTTGACACCGAGCCACAGAAGAAATTAAGGGAGATGATCAAAAGCTTGTTTAAAGAGGTAGATTTTAACAAGCGTCTTAAAGGAGGAAAGAGAGATAAAGAGGCGTAGAGTTTAGAGAGGGAGTTCCCGAGCTTCGGACCCAGGCAGCTGAAGGCTAATATGATAGTGATTCCAATATTATTTTAAAAGCATACTTCAACACAAATACATTTATTGTATAATTATAAATGTATTCCATTTACAAAATGCTCCAAGTGTTTCAGCCATATATAGAAAGAAAGACCTGCATTTATATAGCACCTTTCATGACCTCAGGACATCCCAAAATGCTTTACAGCCAATGAAGTACTTTTAAAGCGTAGTCACTGTTGTAATATAGGAAACACACCCAATTTGCACATAGCAAGCTCCCACAAACAGGACTGTGATTATCTGCTTTTTAGTTTTTTTTATTCAGTCATAGATGTTGTTCTATATGTAAACTTGTATTTACTCTGTACAACACCAGAGGGCTCATCCCCTGGAGTGCCAAGGGATCCCATAATCCCTTGGGTGCACAGGTATTTAAGGAGGCCTCACAGGTTGGAGAGGCACTCTGGAGACCTGCAATAAAAGACTATGGTCACACTTTACTTTGAGCTCACAGTGTTCAGTCTGGCTCTTTCTCCATACATAACAACAGACGACGAGATACAGATAAGCGAACCCAAAGATGCAGAGAACAGTGGGCATCTTGGAGAAATTCTCAGAGGGAGATGATTGGGAAACCTTGGTGAAGCGACTCGACCAATACTTCGTGGCCAACGAGCTAGATGGGGAAGAGAACTTTGCCAAACGAAGGGCGATCCTCCTTACTGTCTGTGGTGCACCATCGTATGGCCTCATGAAGAATCTGCTCACTCCAGCGAAACCCACGGAGAAATCGTATGATGATTTGTGCACACTGGCCTGAAAGCATTTGAACCCGAAGGAAAGCGTTCTGATGGAGAGGTACCGGTTCTACACCCTACAAAAGGTCTGAAGGCCAGTAAATGGCAAGTTATGTCGCCAAGCTAAGATGCCTTGCAGGACATTGCGAATTTGAAGGACATTTGGAGCACATGCTCAGAGACGTTTTCCTACTTGGCATTGGCCACGAAAACATACATTGCAAACTTTTGACTGTCGAGATCCCAACCTTGAGTAAGGCCATAGCGATAGCTCAGGCATTCATTGCCACCAGTGACAATACTAAGCAAATCTCTCAGCACACAAGTGCTGCTACAAATACTGTGAACACAATGATGTCGTTTTCGAATCACAACATACAGGTCAGGTCACATATGCCTGCAGCTGCACATCCGCAGATGTCTCGGAGTCCACTATCAAGGGTGATGAATGCAAGGCCATTAACTCCTTGTTGGCGCAGCGGGGGTGATCATTGTTTGCATTCATGCCGATTCAAAGGGTTTGTTTGCAAGGGTTGTGGAACAATGGGACACCTCCAATGTATGTGCAGGTGAGCTGGTAATCCTGTTAAACCAGCAAACCATCATGTTGCAGAGGAGGACAGATCCATGGAGAATCACGATGAACCAGAGCCTCAGACCGAGGAGGCAGAGGTACATGGGGTGCACACATTTACCACGAATTGTCCCCCGATAATGCTGAATGTTGAACTAAATGGACCCCCGATGTCAATGGAACTGGACACGTCCCATCGATCACAAGGCGAGAGCAGTACTGTACATGATGAGAGAAAGGGTAGAGATCGAGCTAGACCGGCTGCAACGAGGGGGCATCATTTCACCGATCGAGTTCAACGAGTGGGCCAGCCCGATCGTTCCTGTCCTCAAGAGAGATGGCACCGTCAGAATCTGTGGCGATTACAAAGTAACTATCAATCATTTCTCTCTATAGGACCAATACCCACTACCAAAGGCCGATGACCTCTTTGCAATGCTGGCAGGAGGAAAGACTTTCACGAAGCTGGATCTGACTTCAGCCTACATGACGCAGGAACTGGAGGAATCATCGAAGGGCCTCACTTGCATCACCAAGCACAAAGGTCTTTTTATTTATAACTGAATTCAAACGGGCATCTATCAGCGGCGGCAATATTCGAGAGAAACATGGAAAGCTGACTGAAGTCGGTCCCGCACGCCGTGGTCTTCTAGAACAACATCTTGGACACAGGTCGGAACACAGCCGAGCATCTGCAGAACCTGGAGGAGGTTCTTAATCGACTCAACCATGTAGGGCTCAGATTAAAACGCTTGAAGTGCGTTTTCCTGGCGCCTGAAGTGGAGTTCTTGGGAAGGAGGATTGCGGTGGACGGCATCAGGCCCACCAACGCCAAGGCGGAGGCAATCGAAAATGCACCGAAGCCACAGAACGTGACGGAGCTGCGGTCGTTTCTGGGACTCCTGAACGACTTTGGTAACTTCTTACCGGGTCTCAGCACACTGTTAGAACCACTGCATGTCTTACTACGAAAAGGGGGTGAATGGGTTTGGGGCAAAAGCCAAAAAAATGCTTTTGTAAAAGCAAGAAAATTGTTATGCTCAAACAAATTGCTTGTGTTGTATGATCATGTAAGCGTTTGGTACTAGCATGTGATGCGTCGTCATATGGCATCAGGTGTGTATTGCAACAAGCTAATGATTTCGGGAAACTGCAACCAGTTGCTTATGTATCCAGGAGTCTGTCCAAGGCTGAGAGAGCTTACAGCATGATGGAGAAAGAAGCGTTAGCGTGTGTCTATGGGGTAAAGGAAATGCATCAATACCTGTTTGGGCTAAAATTCGAATTGGAAATTGACCATGAGCCACTTATATCCCTGCTTTCCGAGAGTAAAGGGATAAACACAAATGCATCGGCCCGCATCCAGAGATGGGCGCTCACGTTGTCCGCATACAACTACACCATCCGTCACAGGCCAGGCACAGAAAACTGTGCCGATGCTCTCAGTAGGCTGCCATTGCCCACCACAGGGGTGGAAATGGCGCAGCCTGCAGATTTAGCCATGATTATGGAAGCATTTGAAAGTGAGCAATCACCCGTCACTGTCCGGCAGATCAAATCCTGGGCAAGCCAGGACTCCTTGTTATCCCTAGTCAAAAGCAGTGTGCTTCACGGGAGCTGGTCCAATGTCCCAGTGTAAATGCAGGAAGAGATAAAGCCATTTCAGCGGCGCAAAGATGAAATGTCTATACAGGCAGACTGCCTTCTGTGGTCAATCATGGCGTGGTTCCCAAGAAGGGCAGAGACAGCTTCATCAATGACCTCCACAGTACCCATCCTGGCATCGTAATGATGAAAGCGATAGCCAGATCTCACGTGTGGTGGCCCGGTATCGATGCAGCCTTAGAGTCCTGCATCCACAGATGTAATACATGCTCGCAGTTAAGCAATGTACCCAGGGAAGCGCCGCTAAGTTTATGGTCTTGACCAAATTGTGGTCTAGGGTACACGTCGACTATGCAGGCCCGTTCTTGGGGAAAATGTTCCTTTTGGTTGTAGATGCGTACTCCAAGTGGATTGAATGTGAGATAATGTCGGTTCGCACGTCCGCTGCCATTACTGAAAGCCTGCAAGCCATGTTTGCCACACACGGCCTACCCGATGTCCTGGTGAGCGATAACGGGCCATGTTTTACCAGTGCTGAGTTCAAAGAATTCATGACCTGTAACAGGATCAAACATGTCACATCTGCCCCGTTTAAACCAGCGTCCAATGGTCAGGCAGAGAGAGCAGTGTAAACCATCAAGCAAGGCTTGAAGAGGGTAGCTGCAGACTCGCCTATCCCGAGTCCTGCTTAGCTACCATGAGACTCCACTCGCTCACTGGGATCCCACCTGCTGAACTGCTCATGAAAAGAGCACTTAAGACAAGGCTCTCGTTAGTTCACCCTGATCTACATGAACAGGTAGAGAGCAGGCGGCTTCAGCAAAGTACATCCCACAATAGCGTAAATGTGTCATGCGTGATTGAAATCAATGATCCTGTATTTGTATTGAATTATGGACAAGGTCCCAAGTGGCTTCCCGGCACTGTCGTGGCCAAAGAAGGAAGCAGGGTGTTTCGGGTCAAACTTTCAAATGGACTCATTCACCGGAAACACTTGGACCGAATCAAACTCAGATTCATGGACTATCCTGAGCAACCCACTTTGGATCCTACCTTTTTTGACCCCCCAACATACACACCAGTGGCAACCGGCACCACGGTTGACCACAAAGCAGAACCCATCATCCACAGCAGCCCAGCAGGACCCAACACACCAGGCAACATAGCAAGGCCAGCTGCACAGCAGCCCAGCAAGGGCCCAACAAATGATTCAACAATACCAGCTTTCACACCGAAACAATCAACCAGGGCAAGAAGGGCCCCAGATAGACTCATATTGCAAATAGTTATACTATTGACTTTTAGGGGGGGGGGGGCGGTGCTGTTATATATGTAAACTTATATTTACTCTGTATAGCCACCAGACGGCTCATCCCCTGGAGTGCCAAGGGATCCCATAATCCCTTGGGAGCACAGGTATTTAAGGAGGCTTCACAGTTTGGAGAGGCACTCTGGAGACCTGCAATAAAAGACTGTCACACTTTACTTTGAGCTCACAGTGTTCAGTCAGACTCTTTCTCCATACATAACAGACATGGGCATCACTGGCAAGGCCAGCAAAAGTTCAACCAAACTGAGCCATGGAGAAGCTTCAAGTTCATATCTACACAGAGTTTTCATCTTCATCTCAAACCATAGCCCCAACTTCAGATAAATATTCCATTATTGTGTTAGAGGAAGAGGGAATCAACCTAGATAATTCAAAGGGGAGAAGACAGATATCTCCAATATTAGTAATCCCACTTCAATATCCCTTCTGGGACTTACCTGAGGGCTGCTATGGATGTCGCAGCAGACTGACATTGATATCTGCTGAGCCAGCGAACTGTCTGGGGACAAGTAGCAGGCATCCACAGCTCACCTAACTTGAAAGAGGCCTGAGATCCAATTTAGATCAGGCTTCGGGCCTAGCTGTTCCATTTCAGGAATCAATCCCTGTACTCAGTTCACACTGGCATGCCCACACGGTACAATTTCTACCTCAAAGTGAATGAAAACGTCTTCGGTGGTAGCATGAAACAGGCGAGAGCGAATTGGCAGCCTGTTTTACACTGCGCCTGATTTTGTTAACATAGAAACATAGAAATTTACAGCGCAGAAGGAGGCCATTTCGGCCCATCGTGTCCACGAAGACCGACAAAGAGCCACACAGCCCTTGGTCAGCAGCCCTCAAGGTTACATATAAAACTATGAACAATCAACAATGGCGGAAAGGTCAAGAGCACCCAGCCCAACTAGTCCGCCCCACACAACTGTGACACCCCTTACACTAAAACATTCTACATTTCACCCCAACAGTGATCTCTTGGGATAGGCAAAAACCAGATTAAAAACCCAGGCCAATTTAGGGAAAAAGAATCTGGGAAAATTCCTCTCCGACCCATCCAGGCTACCGAAACTAGTCCAGGAGATCACCCTGGCCGTATTCGATTCCCTGCAGTACTTACCATTATATCTGCGCTGGCCAACAAGAGGTTATCCAGTCTAATCCCAATTACCAGCTCTAGGTCCATAACCTGCAGGTTACAGCACTTGAAGTGCCCATCCAACCATCTCTTAAAAGTGGTGAGGGTTTCTGCATCAACCACTCTTCCAGGCAGTGAGTTCCAGATCCCCACAATCCTCTGTGTAAAGAAGCTGCCCCTCAAATCCCCTCTAAACCTTCCACCAACCACCTTAAAACTATGCCCCCTTGTAATAGACCCCTCCACCAATGGAAATAGGCCCTTACTATCCACTATGTCCACGCTCCTCAATATTTTGTACAACTCAATGAGGTATCCTCTCAACCTCCTCTGCTCCAATGAGAACAAACCCAGCCTATCCAATCTGTCCTCATAACTAAGATTCTCCATTCCATTAACTATTGAACTCAAATGAAAAGAAAATCAGCCTTGGTGTAATACAGGCTGCTGATTCACTATCACCAATGTCACCCTCAAAGAGTGCTCGCTTCAAAAGTCCCCTCTCCATAACTTGCAGGGGATAGATGTACTACTGAATTCTCAGGTAATCCTTTTCGACTGATTTTATGCTGGTAACCTCGCCTGCTAGCAGCGTGGACTTGTGAAATTACCCCACAAACATAATGAAGGATATACCATACTGGTGTATCCCAGTTGGTTCTTGTTACCTTGCTTTAGAATTGCCAGATGACACAACTTAGGATCAGACATTTTAAGAAGGCCTTTGTCCCATTTAAAATCATGAAGGTTCCCTCTTGTGATACCATGAGTGATGTCCATATTCCAATGTTACTAGAAAATTGTGGAAACTTGCCTTCCAATAAATGGCTTAACTGTTGTTTTGCTTATTCGGCTCTAATCCCTAATTATTGGATTTAATTTGATATGGAAAATTGAAACTTCCAATAATTACGCTAAAGGTAGTATTGGTGACAGGGAACTAAGGATTCACATAAGGTAATTTTAGTTTTTTTTTTCTCGAGGTTTGTGATCTCTCCCCTATCCATTAAAAGCCTACCCTTGAATATCTCTTCCTCCAAGTTGGCTACAGCTGGGCAGGTGGGCTGATTTGGCTCCTGGACATCTCAATGCCAATGTGACTTTGTACTGTCACAACTAGTTGCGCTGCTTTTGGATGAGTTTGGCCTTAATAATTTGCATCCCTCCATCTAACTCAGAAAAGCATCAGCCATTGATAGGGATCCTGGCCTTAGTTGTCGGAACCAACATTTCTTTGATTTAATAGATTGTAAAACACATTTTGGAGGCATTGGGCTCTATTTTCACCACCATTGGGCACTGTTTTTTTGGTGCCCGCTGATTTTTTTTGAGCAATCATGATTTTGCAATTTTGCTCAAAGTTTGTACGCCGGTGGGTATTGGCATCGCATTTTTTTGTACGCAAGATTTTTTGGCACAGGTCTGGCTGAAAATTGATTTCCACGCCGTTTTTGGCCCTTTAACCGATTTTGGCCGTCCACTATTTTTTTCAGTGCAGTGCACACTGGCTTAAAGCACCGCCAAAAAAAACATCTGTTAAGTTAAGGAATCGGCGTGGCACGCAAGAGGACAGGAGCGAGGCAATAAGAATCCAAAATAAAATACTTTTTTTTCACAGGGAACTCTTTTTGGAGCAAGGGAAGAAGATTTCCGGGCCCAAAGGATTGCTCCACCCACTGCAATCCGGGGCAATAGGAATGCTCCCCCCAATGGAAACGCTGCAATCCTGGGCCGAAAGGACTGCCCGGCCCCCACGCTGGACCCGTTGCAATCCCGGGCCAAAAGGACTGCTCCCCACCCGCTGGACCCGCTGCAATCCCGGGCCTGCTCCCCCTGCGAGTTGAAGTTTGGGAGCGGGAGGGCCATTCGGCCCGGGATTGTAGCGGGTCCAGCCGGGGGGGAGGGTGAGGGGGCAGCGGTGGCCGCAGGTCCAGCCTGAGTGGAACGGTGGCAGTGGGTCTAACCGGGGGGGAACGATGGCCACGGGTCCAACCGGGGCGGGGGGGGTGGGGGTGCGTAATGGTGGCCCTTTCAGCAGTGGTGGGGTAGCAGTCCTTTCAGGGGAGCGGACTTCGGCATGCTCAGTTTCTCTGGTTGCCCTGACAACTTCAGCTTTTTGCGCATGCCCAGAGAGTTATTAGCACAGACTTGAAGCTCTGCAGCCCCCCCAGACTAACTTCGGAGAGCGCAACGCCAAATTCAAATATTTCATTGGCGAAAGTCCCGATTTTTTTTTCCGCTGCAAACGTACACAAAGAAATCATACATTAACATGAGCGGGCGCCAAAAATCCAGCAAGTGGAAAATAGAGGCTATTATCCATTCATGAAAATGATTGTAAAACTTGTATGCTTTTCAGGCTTGCTCACTCATAAGATCAGTTGCAGATTCCATTACATTCTGATTGATTCAATTCTGCATGAGCTCAGTTGTAATTGAAGAGAGAAATTCAAGGGTGAGACTTTGAAGTAGTCTCTTAAAAAATCATCAGCATTTCTTATTTAATAATTTTGAAGCAGATTTTTTTATTAATAACAATAACAACTTTTATTTATATAGCGCCTTTAACGTAATAAAATGTTCCGAAGATGCTTCACAACAATTTTACAACATGTTAGACATTGACTATTGAGGGAAAGAGAGAAAAAGCGTGAGAAGGAAGTGTAAAAAGAGGTTAAAGGCTCAGGTCCGAAGCAGCAACCAAAATGCGCGTGCAGATAGACACAGGTGAAAAAAAACAAAAAAAAAAAGAAATTCAAATTACATTGTAAATAATACAATAAGGAGTATGCAAAATCAGTATAATAAAGATTATTTATAATTAAACCATAATTATAAATTAAGTTAAAATTAGAAAATCAGCAATTGAATCAAATAAAACCAGTTCTTAGCTTTCTTTTAGATTCATTCCCTGTCCAGTGATTCAATTAATATGGAAGAACCTATCACTGTCCACCATCTTTGTGATGTCATCATTTTATTACTTTTTATTTCTCATTTTGTCCTCTTGACAGGACCTGTAATAGCTCCAGGCTTGAGCTGCCTCCGTTGTCAGGGAGACGCTGATATTTACTCCCTAAAATGTTTTTATTTTCAATGTTTCTCTGAATGTGATAGAGTTGGTTCTTCATTGAGTTTAAACTGAGCCGCAAATAGGTTTCAGATGATTAGAACATGTATAAACTAACTTTAATAGGTGGAAATTCAGAGAGAGGAGACTCAGCAGGCAGCTGCACGTGGAGCACTGGAGGGGGGGGTCGCTAACAATTCCCACAATGCAAGCGGTGCAATAGCCAATTGGAAGAAAGTTAGACCTCCAGGCCTCTCTTGCATACAATGTAGTGAAAGGCGCAGATGATAAGCACAAGATCTTCAATATGAATGATCTGATTGACCATGAGAGGGAATTTGCTGCAATAAAAGAAATGCTGGAACAACCGTGCCTGCTGAGGTAAAAACTATTTTTGTGGTAGTAACCCATCGGAATACAATAGTCCTAAATTTTGCCACATTTCAAAATCACAAGGGCTGCAGAAATCATTTTAATCACCTTAAAAGAGTGTAATATTTTATGGGTGGCTTATAATTAAGCACTATGAAGATCAAGCCAGAGTGGAAATGTGACACTGTGAAAAAACTGCTGCCATCAGGAAAGTGCTATTGCTTTTCGACCTTGTGAGTGAGTACAAAGGATCTACCATGTCCCAGGACTCTGACATTGTAAATTACAGCATGTCATTCATACAATATAAACCAAGTGTAATGAAGGACAAATGGATGTCAGCATCATATTTTATAAGTTGCAAGAACAAGCATAGAAACATCGAAACATAGAAATTTACAGCGCAGAAGAAGGCCATTTCGGCCCATCATATCCGTGCCGACCGACAAAGAGCCGCACGGCCCTCGGTCAGCAGCCCTGAAAGTTACATATGAACCTATGAACAATGAACAATGGCGGAAAGATAAAGATCATCCAGCCCAACCAGTCCGCCCCACACAACTGCGATACTCCTTACACTGAAACATTCCACACTCCATCCCAACGGGAGCCATGTGACTTCCTGGGAGAGGCAAAAAACCAGATAAAAACTCAGCACAATTGGGGAACAAAATATCTGGGAAAATTCCTCTCTGACCCATCCAAGTGATTGAAACGAGTCCAGGAGATCACCCTGGCCATATTTGATTCCCTGCAGTATTTACCATTGTATCTGCGCCAGCCAACAAAAGGCTATCCAGTCTAATCCCACTTACCAGCTCTAGGTCCATAACCCTGCAGGTTATGGCACTTCAAGTGCCCATCCAAGCATCTTTTAAATGTGGTGTGGGTTTCTGCATCCACCATCCTTCCAGGCAGTGAGTTCCCGACCCCCACAACCCTCTGCATGAAGAAGCTTCCCCTCAAATCCCCACTGGACCTTCCACCAACCACCTTAAAACTATGCCCCCTCATAATTGCCCCCTCGTAACTGACCCCTCCACCAAGAGAAATACGCCCTTGCTATCCACTATATCCAGGCACTTCAATATTTTATACACCTCAATGAGATTCTCCATTCCAGGCAGCATTCTAGTAAATCTCCTCTGCACCCTCTGTAGTGCCTTCCTAAAATACGGCGACCAGAACTGCACGCAATATTCCAGCTGTGGCCTAACCAAAGTATTATGCAATTTAAGCATAACCTCCCTGCTCTTGTATTCTCTGCCTCGGACAATAAAGGCAAGCATTCCGTATGTCTTCTTAACCACCTTATCCACCTGGCCTGCTACTTTCAAGAATCTGTGGACCAATGGTGGAGCTTTGGAGGCGTGGCCTATTCAGTTGGAGCTCTGTTGCTGTGAGAGAAGGAGCTACCTGCTTTGCTCCTGCCTGGAAGGCCTTGAGTGAACCCTGAGACCAGCCCAGGAAGAGGAGGAAGGGGCTGGCTTACTACAATTCAACGTCCAGAGGGAGAGGAGGAGACCAGAAAAATGTATCAACTTATTACTGCTACAGAGAGTTGGAGAGAGGGGGAAAAGAACAACCTGAGAAAACACCATCCAGTGTGGAAGGAGGGAGAGCCATTTCTCCAATCTTTGACAGGTGGGTGTGTTTTGGTGCATTCCCCGAAAGACTTTGTTGTATCAGTGGGGGGAGGAAAGAAGACCATCTCGAGGGCTGGAACATCACGGGGGGTGTGTGTGTGTGGAAGTGTGTGTGGGGGTCTTACTTACAGCTAGGCCCCACACACCACTGAAGCACCCCTCCCCCATTGCCTAGCCTGGGATAGCTGGAGCTACCTGGCTGAAAAATCATTAATTACCCTATTTAACATCGTTGGGAGTGTGTGCCTGGGTGGCTCCAGCTGCCCCAGGTGAAGACATCTTCTCTCCCCACCCAAAGACCATCTACAAAGACTGTGTCTTGTTTTTTTTCCATCATCTGGGGAGTGCACCCCAGAAAAACGCCCACCCATCGCTGTGAGGGGAGACCTGCCCTCGCAGCTTCCATCTTTCCCACCCCCTCTCTCTCTCTCTGTCACTCTCTCTGTCTCTCCCCTCTCTCTCTGAGAGCTCCTTTCCTCCTTAAATTAAAGTTAATTAAGACAACTGAGCAGAGGGAGCAAGGCCCCTCCCCATTCGTTAACTAGGGGAGAGGTGTGCCCCATTAAGAGCTCCCTCTGCTCAAAACACCAACGAGGCCAATTAAAGACCATTAAGGCCTGTGACTTTGGGGTGGGTGTAGCCCTTAAAGGGACCCCGTGATGGTGACCCCATCCACACCGGTGGCAGGGCCAGCTAAGACGTATGCGCAGGCGACGTCCACATCCACGGCGCCTCCTGCGCCTCCTGCTGCCCTGCCACCATTTAGACTTATAACAATAAAACATGGGGTCAAGAGCTATACTCACCCCACAATGAGCATCGAGGAGTGCGTGCGGGCGATGGCTGGGGTAGTCGGCCGCTCGGCCATTGTCGCGGCCTCCAAGATGTCTGGGAAGTCTGTATTCTTCCTGGGGTCGGAGCGGGCGGTGTCCCTGGCCCTCGAAAAGGGGCTCACGGTGGGCGGGACGTTCCTGCCGGTGGACCCTCTCAAGGCCACCGCGCAGAGGGTCATCATTTTTAACGTCCTGCCCTTTGTTCCCGCTGTGCTCCTTCTCCCTCACCTACACCAACTGGGGGAGGTAAGGTCGGGGATCAACCCCATACCGCTCGGCCTCAGGGAGAGCAGCCTGCGCCACATCTTCTCCTTCCGCAGCCAGCTCTTTGTCCGGCTGGTGCGGGAGGAGACGACGGAGGGTAGTTTTAATGTGGTGCACGAGGGGACTGCCTACCGCATCTTTTGGATGTCGGACGGCGTGCGGTGCCATGCCTGCAGGGAGGTGGGGCACGTTCGCAAAGAACTGCCCCGCCTCCAGGGCCGCCAAACCACCGAAGGCGGCCAAGGCTGGCGCCGCCGCCACTCCTCCCCCTATTTGCGTCCGTGTACTGGGAGCTGTGGGTGCGCGGGCATCGTCGGGGGCCTTTGTTTTCACGGCCTCCGGGGGGGGGGGGGAGAACGTCCGTTCGGAAAGAAGGCGCGGAGGAAGGCGAAACATCTCGAGGCGGGTCCCCTCAGTGCGCCAGACAGCTTGAACACCGCGCTCAGCCCAACCCTGACACTGGCGAGCGTGAGGTGCCCTGAGCCTGTGCCCGAGCCCTTGACCAATATCACAGAGGGGCTCGGGCACGGGCAAGAAAAGAAAAAGGGGGGAGTGGAGCGGGAGGCCTCGGCAGACATGGAGGTCTCCCTGCCTCCGCGCACCCCCATGAACAAAAGGAGGCGCCGCTCCAATGAGGCGGAGGGGGAACAATATCCCTCCGCGGAGGAGTCGGTGCCCGCCGCATGTCCCGCATCCCCTACCAGCGCCCCCAAACTGCGCTGTAGGTGAGAGGAGTCTGTCCCCGGGGAGGGTGAGACAGTCGAGGCTGCCCAGCCTCTGCCTCCCGGGGATGGCGTGGAAGATCTGCCTGTCGTGGGGGGTGTGGGGCCAGCGGAGGAATGCGTAGCCGCTGGGTTGAGCGTCCCGGGGACTGAGGCGGGCGGGGCCGAAAAGGCCGAACCTGAGCCCGCCCAGCCTTTATCCAACTTCCCCCGGGATTTGCTCGACTCGGCAGAAACTGAAAATGTTAATAATTTTACAGAACATCCACACGCTGGGCCGGGGGGTGGCGGCGGGGAGGGGGAAGAACAACAACCCTCGCCCCCTACTTTGGAGCTGGGGTACTTGGAGGACCTGGAACATTTCTTTGACCAGGTCTCTCCGCGTTCCCCGGCTCCTGGGGCGGAGGAGGAACCCCTTCCGCTGTCGCTTTCTGACCCAGCACCGCTTTTAAAAGAGCCCAGTGGGGACTCCTCTGCCGCCGATCCTGGGGGTGGGATTGGGGCAGAGCCAGGGCCAGATGGAGCGGCCGGGCCGTTTGCCGTACCTCGTGCGGTCGACGGGCCGGCTGCTGGCGGCGACCTCTCGGAGGGGGATGGGGACTCGGTGGGGGACTCGGGAGAAGATCTCGAGTCGATCGCCAGTGAGGCGGTGGATCTCCTCGTGCCCGCCGCTGAGTCCCTCCTCATTCCTGCAAAGGAACTCCGGGACTTTTTGGTCCAGAGCCAGGGTCGCCGCAACCAAGCCCGTCTGGCCCTGGAAAGATGGTCCGAGCCGGGGCTGCTCGTCGCGTCCGTCCGCGCCGCCGCTAAAACCATGGCCACGGGTGGGCCCTTATCAAAGGCGCAGGGCCTTGAGCTGCGCCGGCTCAAAAGGTTCCTCGCTGGGCTGCTGAAGGAGTGGAGGTCAACAAACGACTCCACTCCCCCCCCACAATAGGTTAGGGAGAGGTTGCACTATGCTTTTGTCATGAAGATAACCATAGCCAGCCTCAACATCAACGGCAGCAGAGAGGCACACCGTAGATTTAACAATTTTTCGCTCCTGCGGAGGGGAAATATGCGGTGTGCTTCCTGCAAGAAACCCACACCGTTCCGGGAGACAAAGCCACGTGGCTCCTGGAATGGCAAGGAGAAATCCGCATGAGCCACTTCACTACCACTACTTGTGGGGTGGCCATCTTGTTGGCCCCGCATTTTCAGTCGGAGATCTTGGGGGTCGAGGAGCCCGTGCCAAGCCACTTGCTGCACGTCACGGTTTGCCTGAAGGACGTGCCGCTCCATCTCATGAACGTGTACGCCCCTCAGCCCGGCCTGCAGCAAACGCGCTTCTTCGAAGAGGTGTCCACACTTCTTGGGTCCGTCGACGTCGGCGACTGCATTGTCCTCGGGGGGGATTTTAACTGCACCTTCGAGGCGAGGGACCGCTCTGGTGCCCCGCAGAGCATGACGGCGATGGAGAAGTTGAGGGACCTGGTCGGGTCCTTCGACTTGGTGGACGTCTGGCGAAATCTCCATCCCGACTCCAGCGCCTTTACTTGGGTGAGGCCTGGAGTAGGATGGTCCAGAGTCGACCGCCTTTACGTGTCTCGGGCATACATTTCCTGCGTCCCGGCGGCCTCCATGCGACCGGTGCCGTGTTTGGACCACCACCTGGTGTGGGCGGAGCTCGCTTCGCTCCGCGCGAGGACGGGGTCCGCGTACTGGCATTTTAACAACCAGCTGCTGGAGGACGTGCGGTTCCAGGACTCGTTCCGTCGTTTCTGGGACGACTGGAGAAGGAAGCAGGGGGGCTTCCCCTCCTTGAGGCTATGGTGGGACGTGGGCAAGGCTCACGTCCGCGCCTTCTGTCAAGAGTATGCGAGGGGGTCGACCAAGAGGCGGGCGGCCAGGGTCGGGTGCCTAGAAAAAGAGGTGCTCGACCTGGAGTCCCGTCTCGGTCAAGTCGTCGAGGACCCGGCCCTGCGGATGGTGTACGAAGCGAAGAAGGCCGCGCTGAAGGACCTGCAGCTCGTCGGGTCCCGAGGCGCGTTCGTGAGGTCGCGGATCCGGTTCCTGCAGGATCTGGACCGCTGCTCCCCCTTCTACTCGCTGGAAAAAAGACAGAGTGTCCATAAGCAGCTCTTGACGCTGCTGGCCGACGATGGCTCTCTCGTCTCGGATCCGGAGGGCGTCAACAACAGGGCCCGTGAATATTACGGGGCTCTGTTCTCTCCGGAGCCGTTCAGCGAGGAAGCGCGTAGAGTTTTGTGGGAGGACCTGCCGAGGGTCAGCCCGGAGGGCGCCGAAAATCTGGAAGCTCCGCTAAGCTTGGCGGAGCTGACCGGCGCCCTCGACCGGCTCTCGAGGGGAAAAACCCCGGGGCTGAACGGGCTGACAGTGGAGTTCCACAGGGCGTTCTGGGACGTCCTGGGGGGCGACTACGTGTGGGTCCTGGGGGAAAGTCTGGCGACTGGGGAGATGCCCCTCTCTTGGCGCAGGGCAGTCATCGTCCTGCTGCCTAAGAAGGGCGATCTCCGCCTCCTTAAGAACTGGCGCCCGGTCTCCCTCCTTAGCACGGACTACAAAATCTTCGCCAGGGCGATGTCTGCTCACCTTGGCGCCGTGCTGGACCACATGATCCACCCCGACCAGTCCTACATGGTCCCGGGCTGGACAATCCACGATAACATTCATCTGGTCCGGGACCTCATCTATCATTCCCAGGAGGCTGGTCTGTCGGTCGCCTTCCTATCTCTTGACCAAGAGAAGGCGTTCGACAGGGTGGATCACGACTATCTGCTCGGAACTCTGCGTGCTTTCGGGTTCGGGACGCATTTCGTCGCCCGGATCCGACTTTCGTACGCCGCCGCGGAGTGTCTGATAAAGGTTAACGGGTCCTTGACGGCGCCCCTTCGCTTTGGGAGAGGGGTGCGCCAGGGATGCCCCATATCCGGCCAGTGAAATGCCATCTGCGTGGAGCCTTTCCTGCGCCTCCTGCGGACAAGGTTGATGGGACTGGCTCTGCAAGGGCCGGGCGTGAAGGTCGTCCTCTCAGCTTACGCCGATGACGTGCTCCTTGCGGTAGAGGATCCCGCTAACCTGCGAAGTGCGTGAGTGCCAGGAGATTTACTCGGCCGCATCCTCCGCCAGAATCAACTGGGAAAAATGTTCCGGACTCCTGGTGGGTCAGTGTCGGGTGGACTCCCTGCCGGAGGAGCTCAGGCCTTTTGCCTGGAGCACGACCCATCTCCTCTATCTGGGAGTCTACCTTAGCCCCGACGAGGAAGCCTGGCCGGCGAACTGGCAAGAGCTGGAGGCCTATGGCGCTGGTCAGGACTGCTCCGAGTGCTGTCCTACAGGGGTCGAGAACTAGTCATTAACCAGCTGATGGCCGCCATGTTGTGGTACCAGCTGGTCACTTTGACCCCTCCCCCTGTGTTTGTCACCAAGATACAGAAGAAGCTGGTGGACTTTTTCTGGAACAACAGGAAGCACTGGGTCTCTGCCACGATCTTGAGTCACCCGCTTGGGGAGGGCGGTCAGTCGTTGGTGTGCGTCAGCACCCAGCTCGCGACTTTCCGTCTTCAGACCCTGCAGAGATACCTTTACGTCGAGCCCCCTCCCAGGTGGCGTGCTCTGGCAACGTATTTCTTCCGCCAGCAGCACGGCCTCAACTATGACACGCAGCTCCTGTTTGTGAGCTTGGGGGGCGTCAGGACCGCCTTCCCGGAGCTGCCTGTCTTTTACAAGGAACTCACCAGGGTCTGGAACAAAGTCTGCACCAAGCGCAGCTCTCCACCGGCTGGAGTGGCGGCTGTCCTGCAGGAGCCGCTGCTCAGGAATCCGTACCTCCACGACCGAGGTTTTAGGTGGCGGTCGGACGAGAAGGCTGTGGCTGGTGAGGTGACCAGGGTCAGGGACCTGCTCGATGGCGGAGGAGTGGGCTGGATGGCGCCAGACACGCTGGCGCGGCGCCTAAATTCCGCCAACGTCCGCCGCGCGGCTGATGCCATCGAGTTGCTTAAAACAGCTCTGGGCCCCGACTCCGTTAGGAAATCCCATCCGAACGGACCCCCGTCCGGGCGGAATTCCTCATCGGCGCCAAACCCCGGAACCTCCCTCGTGAGCCGGCACCTCACAACTTGAGCCGCCTCGGGGAAATCCCCTCCGTGCCTTTCAGTTCTGCGCGGAGGGGTTTCCTGTACGGGCTGCTCCTGCACACTCTCAACTTTGCCATCCTCGCCTGTCGTCCGGACACGTCATGGCGTACCATCTTGCCATCCGGAGGAGGCGTGGGTCCCCGATGGAGGGCACTCTACGCGGGAGTCCTCCCAGTATTTATCGGGGACTTGGCCTGGAGGGTGGTGCATGGAGCAGTGCCATGCAATAAATTTTTAAGCCGGTTCACGGTCTCCCAGGCCGCCTGCAATTTCTGCGGTCTGGAAGAGTCCGTGTTCCATGTTTTTATTGAATGCACGAGGTTGCAGCCCCTGTTTTATTATTTAAAGGGGCTGCTCCTGAAATTCTGGCTGCACTTCAGTCCCACACTCCTGATCTTTGGGCACCCTGTGCGGAGGGGAGCGGGTAGGTCTGAGGGCCTCCTCGTAGGACTGCTCCTGGGCACGGCCAAGGGTGCCATCAGCCGGTCCAGGCAGCGGGCGGTCGAGGGGGTCGTTCAACCTGACTGCCTGCCTCTCTTCCGCGCGTGCATCCGGTCCAGGGTGTCCTTGGAGATGGAGCACGCGGTGTCCACCGGTACGCTCGCGGCCTTCCGCGAGAGGTGGGCACCGGAGCGACTGGAGTACATCATCACGCCCGGCAACCAAATTTTAATTTGATTTCATGTTTTAAAGTTTAATTTTATTTTAATTGCCGGTGTTTTTAGTGACCCCCTCCCCTTTTGTAGGGGGCACTTGGAGAAAAAATATATTTTTATGATTTTAGTGCCCAAAAAAAAACTTTAAAAAAAAACAAACAAAAAAAAATACAAAAAACAAAAAAAAAGGGCCTTGTAAATGTTTGGTGCGTCCCCCAGATCGGGGGGCCATGATTTAATGTTTTCGTTTCCCCCAAAAGAGTTCTGTGGACAAGCACTCCAAGGTCACTTTGTTCATCTACACTATTAAGTGGCCTACCGTTTAAAATGTATACCCTTTCCTTATTATAGCATAGGATTTGATGATCACTATTCACTTTTGTATGCATTCCAAAAAATTGTTCAGTGTAAGTAAGAAAGAAAAAGCCTTCTCTCAGTTTGCTGTCAACCAATGAATTACTAGTCATAGTTGTCACGTCGATAACTGTGGCGGCAGATTTGCACACGGCAAGATCCAAAATAACATCATCATCATCAACATCATCATAGGCAGTCCCTTGGAATCGAGGAATCTTGCTTCCACACTTAAAATGAGTCCTTAGGTGGCTGAACAGTCCAATACGAGAACCACAGTCTCTGTTACAGGTGGGACAGATAGTCGTTGAGGGAAAGGGTGGGTGGGACAGGTTTGTCGCACGCTCTTTCCGCTGCCTGCGCTTGATTTCTGCATGCTTTCGGCGATGAGACTCGAGGTGCTCAGCGCTCTCCTGGATGCACTTCCTCCACTTAGTGTGGTCTTTGGCCAGGGACTCCCAGGTGTCGATGGGGTTGTTGCACTTTATCAGGGAGACTTTGAGGGTGTTCTTGTAATGTTTCCTCTGCCCACCTTTGGCTCGCTTGCCGTGAAGGAGTTCCGAGTAGAGCACTTGCTTTGGGAGCCTCGTGTCTGGCATTCGAACGATGTGGTCTGCCCAGCGGAGCTGATCAAGTGTGGTCAGTGCTTCAATGCTGGGGATGTTGGCCTGGTTGAGGACGCTAACGTTGATGCGTCTGTCCTTCCAGGGGATTTGTAGGATCTTGTGGAGACATTGTTAGTGGTATTTCTCTAGCGACTTGAGGTGTCTACTGTACATGGTTCATGTTTCTGAGCCATACAGGAAGGCGGGTGTTACTACAGCCCTGTAGACCATGAGCTTGGTGGTGGATTTGAGGGCCTGGTCTTCAAACACTCTTTTCTTCAGGCAGCCGAAGGCTGCGCTGGCACACTGGAGGCAGTGTTGAAGCTCGTCGTCAATGTTTGCTTTTTATGATAAGAGGCTCCCGAGGTATGGGAAATGGTCCACATTGTCTAGGGCCACGCCGTGGATCTTGATGACTGGGGGGGGAGTGCTGTGCAGCGAGGACCGGCTGGTGGAGGACCTTTGTCTTACGGATGTTTAGCGTAAGGCCCATGCATTCGTACGCCTCAGTAAATACGTCGACTATGTCCTGGAGTTCAGCATCTGCATGTGCACAGACGCAGGCGTCGTCCGCGTACTGTAGCTCGACGACAGACGTTTGGGTGGTCTTGGACCTGGCCTAGAATCGACGAAAGTTGAACAGGTTCCCACTGGTTCTGTAGTTTAGTTCCACTCCAGCGGGGAACTTGTTGACTGTGAGGTGGAGCATGGCAGCGAGTTCGATTGAGAAGAGGGTTGGGGCGATGACGCAGCCCTGTTCAACTCCGGTCCGGACGTGGATTGGGTCTGTAATGGATCCATTGGTAAGGATCACAGCCTGCATGTCGTCGTAGAGCAGGCAGAGAACGGTGATGAACTTTTGGGGGCATCCGAAATGGAGTAGGACGCTCTATAGACCCTCGCAGTTGACAGTGTCAAAAGCTTTTGTAAGGTCGAAGAAGGCCATGTATAAGGGCTGGTGCTGTTCCCTGCATTTTTCCTGCAGCTGTCACGCTGCAAAAATCGTGTCCGTTGTGCCCCATAACATATAAACATAGAAACATAGAAACATCCCGTAGGGGATGAAATCTGCACTGTGACTCCGGGAGGAGCTTCTCAGCCACAGGGAGAAGACGGGTGAGGAGGACTCTAGGGACGACTTTCCCAGTGGCTGATAACAGGGAGATTCCTCTGTAGTTGCTGCAGTCAGACTTGTCCCCTTTTTTAAAGATGGTCACGATTACTGCATCTCTGAGATCTCCCGGCATGCTCTCCTTCTTCCAGATGAGAGAGATGAAGTCATGTATTCACGCCAACAGTGCCTTTCCACCATAACTCAGTGTCTCAGCGGGGATTCCATCCGCTCCCATTGCCTTGTTGTTCTTAAGCTGTCTTATGGCTTTTTCTATTCGTGCAGTGCTGGGGTTTTACTAAGGTGGTAGTGGGTCGCATGCTGTGGGATGGAGTCGAGAACACTCGAGTCAAAAGCAGAGTCTCGATTGAGGAGATCTTCGAAATGCTCCTTCCAGCGGGCCCCGACTGCCTTGGTGAGTTTTTCCCCGTTCTTGGCCAGCAGTGGGGTGGGGCCTTGGGTGTTTGGATCGTAGGTGGCCTTAACTGTATTGAAGAATCCTCGCACATCATGGCTGTCGGCCTGCTATTGTATCTCCTGTGCTTTCTCCATCCTCCACCTGTTCTTTAGGTCCTGGGTTTTTTGTTAGACCTCAGCCTTAAGCCATCTGTAATGCTGCCTTGTTGGTTTGTTGTTTAAGGCTTAGAAATGCCCTTCACTTGTGATCTATTAACTCTTGGATCTCCTGGTCAATCTCATCAAACCAGTCCTGGTGTTTCCTGGTTGAGTGGCCGAGCGTCTCTCCGCAGGCACTGGTTATGGAGGCCTGGAGGGCAGACCAAGCGCTGTGGGCATTCTGCATCTCGGGGTCATCAAGGCATTGACTTTTTTGCGGCACTGCTTCTGCTGCCCCCTCCGCTTTGGGGCTATGTGATATCAATGATGGATCGGATTAGGTGGTGGTCCATCCAGCAGTCGTCAGCTCCTGTCATGGCGTGGGTGATGCGCACATCCTTGCGATCCCTGGCTCGGACGATGACATAGTCGAGCAGGTGCCAGTGTTTGGAGCGAGGGTGTTGCCACGATGTCTTGTATTTGTCCCTCTGGCGGAACAAGGTGTTGGTGATAACAAGTTCATGTTCTCGACATTTTGTCAGGAGTAGGGTACCGCTAAAGTTGGCTTTCCCTACCCCCTCTCTGCCAATTACGCCTCTCCAGAGGGCTGTGTCCTTGCCGACCCTGGCATTAAAGTCACCGAGGAGGATCAGTTTGTCATCCGCAGGGACACGGGGCAGGGATTTTTCGAAGTTGGAGTAAAAACCCTCTTTGGCCTCATCTGTTGTATCAAGTGTTGGGGCATACGCACTGATGACTGTGGCGCATTGGTTCTGGGATAGGGTGAGTCGAAGAATCATGAGACGTTCACTAATCCCGTAGGGGGAGTCTTTGAGGCGGTCAACAGCTCGTTTTTGATCGCGAAACCGACTCAGTGAAGGTGCCGATCTTCCTCTGGTTTCCCTTTCCAGAAGAAGGTGTAACCTCCACCTTGTTCCCTGAGCTGGCTTTCTCCTGCCCGCCGGGTTTCGCTTAGAGCGGCGATGTTGATATCAAAGCATCTAAGTTTCCCGGGCAATTATGGTGATGCGGCATTCCGGCATATTGCTGTTGAAGTTGTCCATGAGGATCCTGACGTTCCAGATCCTGAACTTCATGTTAAAGGAGTGGAAGATACCTGTGCGTGAGTTTTTTTAACGTGGGGTGGCCATTGCACACTGGCTACCACACGGGCTTAGCTGAGCAAGGTCTTGGTCCAGTGGCAAGGGGGTCCAAGACGACTTGAGACCAGGCACTGCTGTATGGGCCTAGTTGCCTACGGCGAGATGTTGGCCGCTAGCTCGGTGCTGAGTAGCACCTTTGATGGTAGGTGGCCCGAGGCTTGGTTGGGGTAGGTATTGAGGGGGTCAGCGGTTCGCTGGAGTTCAGTGTGGGAGGTCAGGGTGATCACAGCCATGGTACTTACCACATGCTGGAGGAGGAGAAGAGGCCAGGTCACCAGTGGGGAAGGAGAGATCCAGTCGTCGCTGAAGGAGGAGAGGCCAACCGCCGTCGTAGAAGAGGAGACCCGGTGACCGTTGAGGGGGAGGTCACCTGTTGTTGCAGGAGGTCCAGCTGTCATCGAGGAGGCCCAGACGCCGTCGTAGAGGAGAGGTCCATCTGTCGCCGCTGGAGGGGTGAAGGCCCGGTCGCCACTGTCATTATATGTGGACTACTAAGATGGTCACCGGGGTGGCAACTTCTGTAAGGGGATGGTCTCTATGAGGAGGTCAGGTTCCCTTCTGACCAACTTGAGTGGTTCGAATCGCTCCCCCTCCCTTGGGTTCTAGACTCTGGATTTATTTGGGGGATGTGACAAAGTGCAAAGGACGCTGGTTTGATGCAAAAGAACTTTGGTTTTATTACAGTCAAGAATTACAAACTTATAATTACTCTAATAAGAAAGTACAATGTCAAAACTTATTCAAACTTATTAAAGAACAATACCTTACACACTCAGAGGGGGTTACAATAGCTTATAATGACTCTAATAGAGAACAACACATTACATTCAAAGGGGATTACAGTGGTATTACACCTCCCACCTCCCAATACTAATTCGAGCTAGGTTGGACTCCAGGGTAGGCAGGGACTATGCTTACCAATCCTTTTGAAAGTTAACGGTAGATCGCAGTTTCGGGGTTCGCTGGATGCGGTAGGGTCTGCATGCCGTTTTCCGAATGTCGGAGAAGACTTTCTGCTGTGCAATCTTCAGTTGGGTTGAGTCCGCTGATGCGGTAAGGCGCGTTTTGGATCTGTGGGGTAAGTACCCATTTTCTTCGTTAGAAATAGGTTTCTACAGTCTTTTAGGTAATGTTTTACCCATTGGTAGGTCAGGATTAGATTGCAGAGTGGAACATTTTCGATTCTTTGGGGTTTTCCCCGTTGACGTTTTGTTTCGAGTTTGGTCAATCGCGGTGGTTTTTTCGTTGATACCACGTTTTTGTGGTTGGTTGCTGCCATGATGGTGATGTTCTTCCTTCCTTCAGGACTTCAGGACTTTGAGGTTGCAGAAGTTGTTTACAACTGTCACCATTGGTTTCTCTCCTTGTCTTGATGGCATACTCGCAGTATAGCACCTGGTGTAGTATGGCATACTCTCTGTTGAAACAGGGGGCCAGTTATACAATTGCAGTGGTTCTAATCTTGGCGCCAAATTTCTTCAGAGTTCTTTGTTTAAATTTGGCAGGCTTGGCTCTTCTTTGTAATATTTTGGTGGGCTCGTTAAAAGTTCATATCTTTTGGGTGGGTTGATGTTCGAAAACTGTTTCCTGATGGAAATATTAGCTTGGTAATTGCAAAGTCCTTTTGTGCCTAGTTTTTCGCATATAGGCTGGATTGGACCTCTTTGTGATGTATATGCTGAAATGGTTTTCCAGTTTCAAACTGATGGTTAGCTATCGCTGGGTCATGTTGTAATGTTAATGTCTCTTGTGGAGAAGGATTCTCAAATATCCATTTCTCCAGACAGGTTACTTTAATCTCACACCCCGGGAGTCTCACTGATCAGGTTGTCTCCTGTTAGTTCTTTAGGCCCGTCTACAGCCTTGAATTTGTCTTGTAAAAGTTCAAAATTCTATTAAAGTTCGTAATTTCTTCCATGAGCACTTTAGGGTTCCAATCTTTTCGGTAGATAGTCTCAAATTAAATTTCCTTTCGAATGAGCCCAAATACACGGGGTGGGGGGTTCTTGTGAATTTTGCACCCCTTCACTCCCTCGGGAGCTCCTCTGCCAAACACAAAATCTTCTGCCATCCAGCAACTTTCCACCCTCAACCTCCCCCCTCCCACTGTCTAAACTCTCCCTAGCCCTAATAGACTCTAATAGGGGGCGCATTCACCTAATCCTTAGCTTAAACCCAACCCAGTCCAATCCCACAAGTTCGGGCCTGTTTCAGGCTTCCCACCACACCACCCATCAGCGATGACGACTGGATTGCCAGTGACGACCGAGCCTTCTGCAGTGGCGACCTGGACCTGGACCTCTTCCCCCCTTCGGCGACTTCCTCCTCGATGTCGACTCACCTACCTCACCTGATCCTCGATTCCCGACGACACCTGGCGAGCCAGGTGAACCTCCGACCAGGCGATCGGGCTTCCACTCTTCTAGCGGTGATCAGGTCTCCACCTTTCCAGCAGCGATCGGCCCTACACCCAAAATAACAGCAGATCAGATGGATTACCACTTAATTGGCATGATCACTTTGTTACCCTGCATAAGAACATAAGAACATAAGAAATTGGAATAGGAGTAGGCCATACTGCCCCTTGAGCCTGTTGTGCCATTCAATAAGATCATAGCTGAACTTCTAGATCACTTTCCTGCACTATCCCCATATCCCTTGATTTCCTTTGTGCCCAAATATCTATTGTTCTCAGTCGCGAATATACTCATTGACTGAGCATCCACTGCCCTCTGGGGTAGAATATTCCAAAGATTTACAACCCTGTGAGTGAACAAATTTCTCCTCATCTCAATCTTAAATGGCCAACCCCTTATTTTATGTCCCCTAGTTCTAGACTCTGCAGCCAGGGGAAAGAGCCTCTCAGCAACTACCCTATCAAGCTCTTTATGAATGTTATATTTTTCAATGAGATCACCTGTCATGCTTCTAAACTCCAGAGAATATAGGCCCATTCTACTCAATCTCTCCTCATAGGACAACCCTCTTATCCCACGATCAAAGTGTACCATCTTTGGACACTCTCTAAAGCAAGTATATCCTTCCTTAAGTAAGGAGACCAAAACTGTGCACAGTACTCCAGGTTTGGTTTCACCAAAGACTTGTATAATTGCAGCAAGATGTCCTTACTGTTATACTCAAAATGCCTTGCAATAAAAGCCAACATATCATTTGCCTTCCTAATTGTTTGCTATACCTGCATGTGAACTTTCTGTGAGTTGTGTACAAGGACACCCAAATCCCTCTAAATATCAACATTTACCTTTTAAAACATATTCTGTGTTTCTATTCTTCCTATCAAAGTTTCACATTTTCCCCATTATACTCCAACTGGCACCTCATTGCCCAATCACTTAACCGGTCTATATCCCTTTGCAGGATCTTTGCAGCCTCCCCCTATCTTACTTTCCCACCTAGCTTTGTATCGTCAGCAAATGTCCCCTCATCTAAGTCATTGTTATAGATTGTGAATAGCTGAGGCCCAAGCACTGATCCTTGTGGCACCCCACTAGTCACATCCTGCTATCTCAAAAATAACCCGTTTATTCTTACTCTCTGATGTCTGTCCGTTAACCAATCCTTAATTCATGCTAAATATATTGCTTCCAATCCCAAGAACCCTAATCTTGTTTAATAACCTCTTCTGTGGCACCTTATCAAATACCTTCTGAAAATACAAATATGCCATATCCACTCTTATCTACCCTCTTATCTACCCTACAAGTTACACCCTTAAAAAACTCTAATCGAGTTGTCAAATAAGATTTCCTTTCATAAATCCGTGTTGACTCTACCTAATCATGTTGCGGTTTTCCAAGTGCCCTGCTACCATATCCTTAATAATAGTCTAATATTTTCCCGTTGACTAATTTCAGGCTAACTCATCATCATAGGCAGTCCCTCGGGATCATGGAAGATTTGCTTCCATTCTTAACATGAGTTCTTAGGTGTCTGTACAGTCCAATACGAGAACCACAGTCTCTGTCACAGGTGGGACAGATAGTCATTGAGGGAAGGGGTGGATGGGACTGGTTTGCTGCATGCTCTTTCCGTTGTTTGCGCTTGATTTCTGTATGCTCTCGGTGACGAGACTCGAGGAGCTTAGTGCCCTCCCGGATGCACTTCCTCCATTAGGACAGTCTTGGGCCAGGTGTCAGTAGGGATGTCACACTTTATCAGGGTGGCTTTGAGGGTGTCCTTGTAACATTTCTGCTGCCCACCTTTGGCTTGTTTGCCGTGAAGGAGTTCCGACTAGAGCGCTTGCTTTGGGAGTCTCGTGTCTGGCATGCGAACTATGTGGCCTGCCCAGCGGAGCTGATCAAGTGTGGTCAGTGCTTCAATGCTGGGGATGTTGGCCTGGCCAGGCTAACTGGCCTACAGTTCTCTCCCTCCTTTCTTGAACAACAGGGCTATATTTGCTAGCTTACAATCAATGGGGACAGTTATAGAATCTAGGGAATTTTGGAAGATCAAAACCAATGCATCTGCTATCTCTGCAGGCGCCTCTTTTAAAAACCTAGAATGCAGGCCATAACATCCAGGGGATTTGTCAGTTTTTTTTGTCCCTTTAAATTCTCAAGTACATTCTCTTTTCTACTATTAATTACTTTAAGTTCCTCATTCTCACTAGACCCTTGGTTCTCTACAATGTCCAATATGTTCTCTGTGTCTTCTACTATGAAGACAGATACAAAATATTTAACATCTCTGTCATTTCCTTATTCTCCAGTATAGTATCTCCTGTCTCTCCCTATAAGGGACCCATGTTTACTTTCGCTAATCTCTTCCTTTTTACATTTGCTTCCAATCCATATCAACTGGTCCTCCTTATCTACCCTGTTAGTTACTGTTATGTCTTTGAATCTAATTTCCCAGTCTACCTTAGCCAACTAGCCCCTCATATCTCCGTAATTGTTTTTTTTTAATTAAAGGCACTAGTTTCGGACTTAACCTCACTACTCTCAAACGTAATATTATGATAATTCTTCCCCAGAGGATCAATATAAGATTAATAATTACTATAAGATTGATAATTATCCCTGTCTCACTGCACAATATTAGATCTAAAATAGCCTGATCCCTAGCTTGTTCCTTGACATATTCTAGAAAACTGTCTTGAATGCATTCCATGAACTTGTCCTCCAAGCCATTTTTGCCAATTTGGTTTGCCCAGTCGATTTGAAGATTAAATTTCCCTAGGATTAATACATTTCCCTTGTTACATACTCCTCTAATTTCCTGATTTAAACTCTGTCCAACACTAATAATCCTGTTAGGGGGCCTATAAACTACACCCATCAGTGTTTTCTGCCCTTTCTAATTTCCTAGCTCCACTCTTGCTGACTCTACATTCTGATTTTTCAAGCTAAAATCCTTTCTCACTACTGCCTTTATTATCACGGTTACCCCACCTCGTTTTCCATTTTGCTGATCTTTTCTAAAAGTCATGTACCCTAGAATATTTAGAGCTCAAAATTCGGTTGCCAACGCCACACAATAATGCCAGAGAGGGGTGGCTAACAAGCAGCTAAGTAATTACCGTTGGCGGAGACTGGGTTCCTTGGCTAACACTAAATTTAGTTGGGCGATGGGGATGGTGCCAAGACATACTGCTGCGCACTCTTCCGCCACCCACGAGGTGATGTCATCAAGCGTGCAACGCCCCCTTGGCGCCACGGCCATGAAATTGGTAAGTACGATGGCCTTACCAGCAGGCGTTCATACAGCCTGGAAAAGCTGGTGAGACATCAGGGATCCCGGGGCGGTAGCGTTCAGAGATCAAGGTAAGTGGTTATGTTTATTTTGTTTAACATTTATGTATTATTGGGAGCAGTGGGAAAGTGTGGGTGTGGCTGAGGGAGATTTGTCGGAAACATTTTTTTTCCATTTTTTTCATCTTGCATGCTGGCAGCCTACTGTCAGGAAATTTAGTAAGCCTTCTGAGATACTATTCCGTTGGCACCCAAGGATGAGTGTCCGCCACTTTTAGCGGTGCTCTCTCATCTTTGGGTGGGAAAACTGAATTTTGCCATTTGAGGTGGTAAAATCAGCACCCAGCCAGTGACACCGCCTCAAAAAACGTCGGGACCGAATTTCGTTCCCTTAGTTCCTAACCTTAGTCACCCTGTAACCACGTCTCAGTAATGGCTACTAGATTGAACCCATTTCTCTCTATTTGGGCCATTAATTTATCTATCCTGTCATGAAGGTGACATGCATTCAGATATACTGCCTTCAATTTTAACTTTTTACTATTTTTCCCTGATGTGGCCTTAGTCGCTAATGCCCTATTCTCTGGGCTCGAAACTCCACTTTCTTTTTATGCTTAACGCCCACTTAATGCTCATTTTACGGCTGAAATGACATATAACGCCCATATATCGCCCACTTTGGCAAAAAATGGAAACTGATGGACATTTTTTGGAAACTTATCGGCGAGCATTATTTCCCCACGTGCTTAATGCCGGGAAAAAAAATATTACCGCCTTCCCACTTTTTTGGGGCGGAATCAGCAGAATGGGTGAATTCAACGACCATAATATTGCCCAGCGTTACTTTCCGCATGGATTTAATGCCGAGATTCAATATTAATGTCCGCCCACTTTTTTTTGTCAGAAAGAGCATATTTACCCAAACTAGTGGCCATGGAGATCGCCCGCCGTCAATTTCACCACCTCGTACACATATCGCCCACAATATCGCATGCCCAAAAAAACGCCCACAAAAGTGGAACTAACTGGAACGAATCACAGCGTTATGGATGCCATGTTCTAGATCACATGTCGCATGCTTTAAAAGGCTGCTGTGCTTCAACCTCGGCGGAGTTCGGATGTAGTCTGCAGGTCATTGGAGTTGATGTGAACATCTGTAAAAACATCTTGACCATACTGTGACTGATTGGAATTGAAGAGGTGTCTTCGTTGGGGCATTCCTTGTTTGTGACCAATCGGCGGAAAACAGAGAGCTACTCCAATGGGGCCTGTCCTTTCTCAACCTCTCTTGCAGACCAATTACCTGGAGCAGATTTGACATCACCGAAGGAATGCACCACTGCATTATGTGCCCAATGTAAGACGTGACAGACAGATGTGGAGGACCAGACGTTACAACCCCCGCAAGTACAAGGAGAAGCATTCTTACCTCGACTTGCCCGACATCACCTGCCTTCAGAGACTGCATTTCCACAAAGAGGTTATTACTGAGGTATGCCAGCTGATAAAGGCAGATCTGTAGCCTGCCAGCACCATCAGTACTGCACTGTCCGTCGAGGTAAAAGTCACCGCGGCACTGTCGTTCTATGCCTCGGGTTCTTTTCAGGCCACAGCTGGAGACATTTACGGACTTTCTCAGCATGCCATAGATCGCTGCATTAAACAGGTCACTGAACCCCTTTACGCATGCAGGAGAGACTTGATCAGCTTCCCTATGACCAGGGAGGCACAGAGTGAGGGCTCTAGGATTCTCCAGAATTGCAAACTTCCCCAAGGTGCGGGGACCAATAGACTGTATGCATATCACGATGCGGGCACCTTTTCAGGATGCTGAGGTTTTCAGGAACCGCAAGGGATTCCACTTCCTGAATGTCCAACTAGTTGTCGACCACCAGCAAATTATACTGGCAGTGAATGCTCAATCTCCGGGTAGCATCCATGATGCTCAAATCCTGTGTGAGAGCATTGTATCTGATTTGTTTAACAATGAGCCACAAGGTCAATGCTGGATGCTAGGTGACAAAGGATATGGCATCGCCACCTGGCTGATGACCCCCCCTGCATGACACCCACACCGAAGCCGAGAGGCGATACAACGAGAGCCACAGAGCAACTCGCAATATCATGGAGAAAACCATTGGAGTGCTGAAGCAACGCTTTAGATGACTGGATCACTCAGGAGTTGAGATCCAATACCACCCTGAGCAGGTAGCTAAATTCGTGGTGGTGTGCTCCATGCTGCACAACTTGTCTATCAGGAGGGGACAAGAATTACATGATGAGTCTGTCAGTTCATCTCACCAGAGAGAGGAAGAGGAAGACAAGGAGGCAGATGCTGACATCGGCCCAGACAATCAGGCTGATGCTGAAGCCATGCCCCCGCCCCCCTGTAGACCGCATGAAAGGGCCCATGGTAGCATGATAGCTGCAAGAGGCTTACGTCAGGAGCTCATCAATGATCACTTTGCCTGAAAGAACGTTGGTGTTATTTACAAGGCTGACACACTGCTGGATGTGCAGGTCATACATCAGTGGTGGGCATCACCTCGGTGACAGTTAAATTTTAAGTTGATTGAAGTTAAGTGTGATTATACCCTTTGATGTAAAGGAATCACCAGCGTGTAATAGTGCAGCTATCTGAGCCAATGTGCTACAAGGTTTTGTTAAATAAAAAACATTTAAACTGAACATTAGTCTGAAATCATCAGTATTTCTGTACATACCAACCCTTTCCCCCCCGCCCCCCCACCCTCACTTCTCCTCCCCACCTCTACCCCTTCCCCTCCTGACTCCAAGCCACCTGGCCGAGGAGGTCCTCAGGCGATGCTTCATTGGGGGGGGTGGGGGGTGACGGCCGAAGTGCTGCTCGGACGGATACGGGAGAGGACAGTCCCGAGGTGGGAACGTGCTCCGAGCCAGAAGCAAGATGTTGCTGCTGGCTCTCATGTGTGTTGGCAATAGGGGTGCGGCATCTTGGGGTGCAGTGCCGCGCTCAGGGACCACTGGGAGCCCTCTGCCACCAGTGTTCCTGGCTAACAGCTCCAGGGCCTCCTCCATCCCTTCCATGTTATATCTTATTTGTTGGACAAAAACTCAGTGCCAACTATGTTCTTGGTGCTTAGTAGCTTTTTGCTGCTGGTGAATCTCCGTCGTGCCTCCCACAACACCCAAACAAGCACACACCACACCCATACACGCTTTCAGTGCCTCTGAGCTCCCTCTCTTTCTGTCTCCTCTTCTGCGCATGTCATGATGACCCTTGACCTCCTGAATCGCAGGAATCGAGTGTTGCCATGCCGTTGCTAAGGACGGTCATACTTTATGGCAGAAGTTCAAAAAAATGGAATGCTACCGCCCATTTGATATCGCTCGCAGTAACGCCCATTTTTAAAAATGCAAACTAGGTGTTTTGAGAATGGGAAAGAAGCCGATGATCTGAAAACCCTTTTTTACCGCCCACGCCGGAAATAATGCCAATTTTTGGGCGATAAGCACAAAAGTGGAGGTTCTAGCCCTCTGTCCCTTCCTAACAGAATGTGCTTGATTTTACCCAAATCACTACTCCTCTCTCACCTTTGACTTTCATCCTCAGATTTATAAATTTAACCTGACCTGAACCCTACCTCCAACTTATTAGTTTAAAGCCCTATATACTACCCTTGTTATTCGATTTGCCAGGATAACTAGGGCAGTAGATAGGGCTTTAAACTCATTTTATCATGAAATAATTTTTAAAATCGCATATTGCATTCAGATTATAAAATTCTTCTGTTATTCCACCATGCTAATGAATTCCTGCTGTTATAATAGAGATCATACCTGTAGACCCTGTTATCTCAGAAACCTCACATACAATAAATGAATTTGAAATGGAATGATGGTTGTTATGTCGGTAAATGCAATTAGTCCTCAGGGTGTACAGCGAGGCTGCTAGAGGGCTGCTGTGTTGCGGGGGGTGGGGGGAGGCGGGGGCAGGCGGTGGGCAGACAATACAGACAGCCTCTGAGGATGGTCTAGACCAGCTCTTGGCCTGGAAGGCCCGGCTTTGAACTAGGGCGCCTCATCATCGGCGTCATCAGTCACAGGTGGTTGGGGTGTCAACTGTGTATGGTGCATCGTTGGCGAGTGAGTGGTGCGATCCGGAATGCTGTCATCCTGATGAGTGACAGCCCTCCAATTTCCGTGGAGCCACTGACTCTCCAACAAAGCTGGGCCGTAGCAACCGGAGCACGATGTCACCCCACAACTTACTGGCCTGCTTTGCCACCGTCACTTCCCCATTGGACAGTGGGGACGCAGAGAGTATGGAAGCAGACATGGACTGCATCACTTGACCAAGCTGAAACAAAACTTATGCCGAGTCTGCGGTGTGATTAATGGCACATGCCACATTGCCGCTTCTCGAGGCCACCAGCCTCTGTGTGTGGGCAATGATGGCCTCGCTGGACTCACGATTAGCTACGACAATCTGCAACGCTGCCTCTGAAACAGTCGCAGTTAGCTTGTCGATGCTTGCCGGGATCCATCCCAATGCATCCATAAGCTCACGGTGCATAATTGTGGTTTCCCTGGACATTTTCAGCAGATCCAGTTCCACGACTGCCTGTCTTTGAGCAGAGTGACTTTGCCGAGTCACCCTCCAGCGAGCTGGCCTGCAGGATTACACCCCAGCAGTGCATTGCTGTACGCCACTGGGACCAGAAGCCTCCAACTCCTCAAACCCCAGGACGTCAGCATCATCCCCAGATGAACTTAGGCCCAAAGGGGCAACTAATGGGCTGTGATGCTTCGCAGGAGTAATCTCCTCCTCTCCTTCGTTGTCTCCACCATGGCCAGATGTGGAGGCCTCCCTCGAGGGATGCCATGCCTCTGGTTGGTCATCTAGAAGTAGAAAACAACAGAGGAGTGGTTAGCAGCAGGGTAGGGGGCAGGGTGACATGATGAAGGTGGCATTGTACATGTTCATTTGAAGGGCCGCCACAACTCCATAATATCTCTCAAAGCAGTATCTTGAGTCCCGCCATCCATTTACATAACCTCACTACCCGAACAGAGTTCAGCATTCCCCCGGCAACTGCCTGAGCTGGGACTCCGATGAGGGCCGAGACCCTCTCATCCACATCCGTCAACGGGATTGGCTGAGGTGGACCCCTACCTGTCCGCAGCTACTACTCTTCTATCATGGGAGTGTTTTTGACTGCGAAGAGAAAAATAGGAAGGGTTCAGGGAGGGTTTCTCTGCTGTTGTGGCACATATACCTATCAGAGTACAATAGGTGCTATTGTGTGAATGTTATTGTTGCTTCCGTTCAATCTGTTTGGATGTTGCATATGCTTCATCAGTATTTGTTCGCAGGTTTGAAGCAGAAGAAATAGAAGCAGCCATAGGCCATTTGGCCCCTCAAGCCTGCTCCACCATTTCATAAGATCATGGCTGATGTGATCTTGGGCTCAGCTCCACTTCCCTGCCCACTCCACATAAGCCTTCACTCTCTTATCATTCAAAAATCTGTCTGTTATGTATGTAAACCTGTAATTACCATGTCTAACCACCAGAGGGCTTATCCCCTGGAGTCCCAAGGGATCGTAAAATCCCTTGGGAGCACTTGTATATAAGGAGGTCTCACAGGCTGGAGAGCCACTCTGAGATCTGTAATAAAGGACTCTGGTCACACTTACTTTGAGCTTGCAATATCTAGTCTGACTCCTTATCCAAGACATAACAACTGGTGACGAGATACAGATGACGAACCTCAATGCAACAATGCAAAAAACTGTGGGCATCCTGGAGAAATTTTCAGATGGAGATGATTGGGAAAACTTCGTGGAGCGACTTGACCAATACTTCGTGGCTAACGAGCTGGAAGGAGAAGGGAATGCTGCCAAACAAAGGGCGATCCTCCTCACGGTTTGCGGGGCACCAACGTATGGCCTCATGAAAAACCTGCTTGCTCCAGCAAAATCCACAGACAAGTCATACGATGAGTTGTGCACAATGGTCTGGGAGCATCTAAACCCGAAGAAAAACGTTCTGATGGCGAGGTATCGGTTCTACACATACAAGAGGTCTGAAGGCCAGAAAGTGGCGAGCTACGTCGCTGAGCTAAGGCGCCTTGCAGGACATTGCGAATTTGAAGGACACTTGAAGCAAATGCTCAGGGACTTCTTTGTACTTGGCATTGACCATGAAGTAATACTTCGCAAACCTTTGACTGTAGAGACCCTAACCTTGAGTAAAGCCATAGCGATAGCGCAGGCATTTATCTCCACCAGTGACAATATCAAACAAAATTTCCCAGCACACTAGTGCTGCCACAAGTATTGTGAACAAAGAAATGTTGTTTTCGAATGGAAATGCACAATGCAGGATTTACACACCTGTAGCTGCGCGTCCGCAGATGACTCAGAGTCCGCCATCAAGGGTGGTGAATACAAGGCAATTAACACCTTGTTGGCGCTGCGGAGGTGATCATCAATTCCATTCATGCCGCTTCAAAGAATACGTTTGCAAGGGCTGTGGAACAATGGGACACCTCCAACGTATGTGCAGGCAAGCTGTAAATCCTGCTAATCCTGCAAACCACCATGTTGCAGAGGAGGACAAATCCACGGAGGATCATGACGAACCAGAGCCTCAGACCGAGGAGGCAGAGGTATATGGGGTGCACACATTTACCACAAAGTGTCCCCCGATAATGCTGAAGGTTGAATTAAATGGACTCCCAGTGTCCATGGAGCTGGACACGGTCGCAAGCCAGTCCATAATGAGTAAAAAGACAAAAAGACTTTTGATAAGTTGTGGTGCAACAACGCTTCAAGGCCAGTACTGACTCCCATTCGTACCAAACTTAGAACGTACACAAAGGAACTGATTCCTGTAATTGGCAGTGGTACTGTAAAGGTCTCCTACAATGGAGCGGTGCACGAATTACCACTCTGGGTGGTACCGGGCGATGGCCCCACGCTATTCGGCAGGAGCTGGCTGGGAAAGATATGCTGGAGCTGGGACGACATCCGAGAGCTTTCGTCCGTCGACGACACCTCATGTGCCCAGGTTCTAAGCAAGTTCCCCGCGCTGTTCGAACCAGGGAAGTTCCAAGGAGCAAAAGTGCAGATCCATGTGATTCCGGGGGCGCGACCCATCCATCACAAGGTGAGAGCGGTACATTACATGATGAGAGAAAGGGTGAAGATCGAGCTGGACAGGCTACAATGGGAGGGCATCATTTCGCCGATCGAATTCAACGAGTGGGCCAGTCCGATTGTTCCAGTCCTCAAAGGAGATGGCACCGTCAGAATCTGTGGTGATTACAAAGTAACTATCAATCGTTTCCCACTGCAGGATCAATACCCGCGACCAAAGGCAGACGACCTATTTGCGAAGCTGGTGGGAGGGAAAACATTCACGATGCTGGACTTGACCTTGGCCTACATGACGCAGGAGCTGGAGGAATCTTCGAAAGGCCTCACCTGCATTAACACGCACAAAGATCTTTTCGTTTACAACAGATGCCCGTTTGGGATTCGATCGGCTGTGGCGATATTCCAGAGGAACATGGAAAGCTTACTGAAGTCGGTCCCGCGCACTGTAGTCTTCCAGGACGACATCTTGGTTGCAGGTCAGGACACCATCGAGCACCTGCAGAAGCTGGAGGAGGTTCTTAGTCAGCTTAATCATGTGGGGCTCAGGTTAAAATGCTCGAAGTGCATTTTCCTGGCACCTGAAGTGGAGTTCCTGGCGAGAAGAATCATGGCGGACGGCATCAGGCCCACCGATTCGAAGACGGAGGCAATCAAAAATGCAACAAGACCACAGAACGTGATGGAGCTGCGGTTATTTCTAGGACTCCTGAACTACTTTGGTAACTTCTCACCAGGTCTCAGCACACTGTGAGAACCCCTGCATGCCTTACTGGGTAAAGGAGATGATGAGTATGGGGCAAAAACCAAGAAAATAAGAACATAAGAATTAGGAACAGGAGTAGGCCATCTAGCCCCTCGAGCCTGCTCCAATAAGATCATGGCTGATCTGGCCGTGGACTCAGCTCCACTTACCCGCCCGCTCCCCATAACCCTTAATTCCCTTATTGGTTAAAAATCTATCTATCTGTGACTTGAATACATTCAATGAGCTAGCCTCAACTGCTTCCTTGGGCAGAGAATTCCACAGATTCACAACCCTCTGGGAGAAGAAATTCTTTCTCAACTCGGTTTTAAATTGGCTCCCCCGTATTTTGAGGCTGTGCCCCCTAGTTCTAGTCTCCCCGACCAGTGGAAACAATCTCTCTGCCTCTATCTTGTCTATCCCTTTCATTATTTTAAATGTTTCTATAAGATCACCCCTCATCCTTCTGAACTCCAACGAGTAAAGACCTAGTCTACTCAATCTATCATCATAAGTTAACCCCCTCATCTCCGGAATCAGCCTAGTGAATCGTCTCTGTACCCTCTCCAAAGCTAGTATATCCTTCCTTAAGTAAGGTGACCAAAACTGTATGCAGTACTCCAGGTGCGGCCTGACCAATACCCTATACAGTTGCAGATGGATCTCCCTGCTTTTGTACTCCATCTCTCTCGCAATGAAGGCCAATATTCCATTCGCCTTCCTGATTACCTGCTGCACCTGCAAAATGCCTTTGAGAAAGCTAGGAAGCTGTTTTCAAACAAACTTTGTGTTGTACGATCCATGTAAACGTTTGGTACTAACATGTGATGCGTCGTCATATGGGGTCGGGTGTGTATTGCAACAAGTTAATGAATTTGGGAACTTGCAACCGGTTGCTTATGCATCCAGAAGTCTGCCTAAGGCTGAGAGGGCCTACAGTATGATCGAAAAAGAAGCGTTCGCATGTGTTTACGGGGTAAAGAAAATGCATCAATATCTGTTCGGGCTCAAATTTGAATTGGAAACCAACCATAAGCTGCTTATATCCCTCTTTTCTGAAAATCAGGGGATAAATACGAATGCATCGGCCTGCATCCAGAGATGTGCGCTCACATTGTCCGCATACAGCTATGCCATCCACCACAGGTCAGGCACAGAAAACTGTGCCGATGGTCTCAGTAGGCTACCATTGCCCACCACAGCAGTGGAGATGGCACAGTCTGCAGATCTAGTTATGGTAATGGAAGCATTTGAGAGTGAGCAATCACCAGTTACCACCCGTCAGATTAGAACCTGGACGAGCCAGGACTCCTAACTGTCCTTAGTAAAAAATTGTGTGCTCCACAGGAGTTGGTCTAGTGTCCCGTTAGAGATGCAGGACGAAATAAAGCTGTACCAGCGGCGTAAAGATGAAATGTCTATACTGGCAGACTGCCTCCTATGGGGTAATTGGGTAATTGTCCCAAAATAGGGCCGTGACTCTTTCATTAGTGATCTCCACAGTACCCACCCAGGCATTGTAATGATGAAAACGCTTGCCAGATCCCACATGTGGTGGCCCAGTATCAATGCAGACTTAGAGTCCTGTGTGCACAAATGTAATACATGTTCCCAGTTAAGCAATGCACCAGGGAGGCACCACTAAGTTTATGGTCTTGGCCCTCCAAACCGTGGTCTCGGGTTCATGTCGACTATGCAGTCCCGTTCTTGGGAAAAATATTTTTAGTGGTTGTAGATGCGTACTCCAAGTGGATTGAATGTGTGATAATGTCGGCAAGCACGTCCGCTGCCACCATTGAAAGCCTACAGGCCATGTTTGCCACGCACGGCCTGCCTGATGTCCTTGTGAGTGACAATGGGCCGTGCTTTACCAGTGCCAAATTCAAGGAGTACATGACCCACAATGGGGTCAAACATGTCACGTCTGCCCCGTTTAAGCCAGCACCCAACGGTCAGGCAGAACAAGCAGTTCAAACAATCAAGCAGAGCTTGAAAAGGATAACTGAAGGCTCACTGCAGACTCGCTTATCCCGAGTCCTGCTCAGTTACCGCACAAGACCCCACTCGGTCACCGGGGTCCCTCCTGCTGAACTCATGAAAAGGGCATTTAAGACAAGGCTCTCGTTAGTCCACCCTGAGCTACATGAACAGATAGAGAGCAGGCGGATTCAACAGAATACATATCATGATCGCGCAAATGTGTCACCAGAAATTGAAGTAAGTGATCCTGTATTTGTGTTGAACTGTGGACAAGGTCCCAAGTGGATTGCTGGCACTGTTTTGGCCAAAGAGGGGAGCAGGGTGTTTGTGGTCAAACTTGCAAATGGACTCATCTGCAGGAAACACTTGGACCAAACCAAACTCAGATTTACGGACTATCCAGAACAACCCACAATAGACTCTACCTTTTCGACCCTCTAACACACACACAAGTGGCAACCGACCCAACGGTTGGCCACGAAGGAGAACCCATCACCCCCAGCAGTCCAGCAAGGCCAGCTGCACAGCAGCCCAAGAAGGCCCAACAAATGACTCACCAACATCAACACTTGCACCGAGACGATCAACCAGGAAAAGGAAGGCACCAGATCGACTCACATTGTAAATACTTACACAATTGACTTTGGGCAGAGCGGGGGGGGGGGGGGGTGGGTGCAGTGTTGTTATGTATGTAAACCTGTAATTACCATGTCTAATCACCAGAGGGCTTATCTCCTGGAGTCCCAAGGGATCCCACAATCCCGTGGGGTCTCCTGTATATAAGGAGGCCTCACAGGCTTGAGAGGCACTCTGAGACCTGTAATAAAGGACTATGGTCACACTTATTTTGAGCTTGCAGTATCTAGTCTGACTCTTTATTCAAGACATAACACTGTCCATCTCCACCTTAAATATATTCAATGACCCAGCCGCCACAGCTCTCTGGGGCAGAGAATTCCACAGATTTATGACCCTTTGAGAGAAGAAATTACTCCTCATCTCAGTTCTAAATGGGCGACCCCTTATTCTGTAACTATGCCCCATAGTTCTAGATTCCCTCACGAGTGGAAACATTCTCTCTTCGTCTACCTTGTCGAACCTTGTTTCAATAAGATCACCTCTCATTCTTTTAAACTCCAGTGAGTATAGGTCCAACCTGCTCAACCTTTTTTTATAAGTCAACCCTTCATCTCAGGAATCAACCGAACATGGGAGCTGTAAGTGAACTTTCAAAAAGGCATAGCAGCTGTTGGAGTATATTACGAGGGACGATGTGGATGATAGAGTTAATGTGCATGGATCATTAAAAGCCAATGGGTGCCGAAGTAAGCCTTCATCTTTATTATGCATTGAGATAGCCATCCCACCGAATGTTGAGAGGGACCATATGCATGACAAACTTCACATAGTGCATGAGATTAACGTTAGAAGTCATTGAGGCATACATAGATGCAAACGATACTCGATCATTTATTGACACAGTGTGCCAGTCCTGGACACAGTGTCTGCAGCAGGTACCTCCTGCTCTATCTCCTCCCATACACGCATACACAGGAGGGAGTGGCCTGGCTCCCCCAGCAAGCTGGAGTGCGGCCCACCTTCTCTCCACTCCGTGGGCTAAGGCCTCATTTGCTTCATGGCTGAAGTGCCTGGCATGCTGCCTTCCCTCCTGATCCTCCACCTCAGCTGGAGTGGTTTGGTTTATATGCGCATGCGCACAGGAAGCTGCCGCACTCTGCATTAACGTTTGCGACTGGGAAAACAAAAGAAAAAAATTTCTGTGCATGCGCAAAATGGCCGCCTCCTTTAATGCGGAAAGTTTTGGCTCGGGTGCACAAAGTCAGCACTCCTCCAGTTCATTTTCTTGCTAAAACGTCCAGACGAAGACGCAAACTATTTTCAGGAGGAACTTTTATGCCCCGCTGTGATTTACGCCCCGAAATCCTAAAAGCCGAAAATCGAACCCGTAATTTAATTGTCAAAAAAATAACTTTTTGTTTAAAATATTTAATAAAAGGCCATTTTAATTAATTTGAAATATTTAAATTAAAAAACATTTATTTCCCATTCATACTTATGGAGTTCTGTATAAACGGTAACCCTAAAAGTGTGAATGGGGATTCCCTTCTTTTATTGGTTGGGCAAGTCCCCATGATCCCACAGGTGCTTGCGAACTGCATTCACCCCTGGAATATGTGGACCTGTACCCATGGGTTCCCGGAGAGGGCCAGGAGCACGAATCTACAAACCTCCCGGACCACCAGGTAAATTTGTAGATTTTTTGCAGGTCGGAGGCAGGAAGTCTTCGACCGCAATTTCTACCCCATAATGTTATTCTGCCATCTTATGAAAACAAGGAAGATTATGTAGGATACATGAAATAAGTTAGAAAAGAGTTCTTTGTTTGTTATCCCAAGCATGCTATGAAGTTTACCTAGATATCGACAAATTAAAATATCTTGAGGACATAAAGAGTGACCACTTGGGAGAGTAATCTGAAACATTAAAAATAAAAGTAGCTACAGGTAAAAGGGTAAAAGTAACCAAAAATGTAACAGGTACTCTTACCTTACGAGATTCCTTAAAATATACCGTTTAGCCCCTCATTTGTTCTTTGAGCCTGCAGATATAATACTTTACACAGACATGGTGCACTCTCGTCTCTTGGGGGAAGTATAGTTGGAGTGTTACGTAAGAACATAAGAACATAAGCAACAGGAGCAGGAGTAGGCCATACAGCCCCTCGAGCCTTCTCCGCCATTTAATACGATCATGGCTGATCCGATCATGGCCTCAGGTCCACTTCCCTGCCCGCTCCCCATAATACCTTATCCCCTTATCGTTTAGGAAACTGTCTATTTCTGTCTTAAATTTATTCAATGTCCCAGCTTCCACAGCTCTCTGAGGCAGCGAATTCCACAGATCCACAACCTCTGAGAGAAGAAATTTCTCCTCATCTCAGTTTTAAATGGGCGCCCCTTATTCGAATACTATGCCTTCTAGTTCTAGTCTCCCCCATCAGTGGAAACATCCTCTCTGCATCCATCTTGTCAAGCCCCCTCATAATCTTATACGTTTCGATAAGTTCACCTCTCATTCTTCTGAATTCCAATGAGTAGAGGCCCAACCTACTCAACCTTTCCTCATAAGTCAACCCCCTCATCTCTGGAATCAACCTTGTGAACCTTCTCTGAACTGCCTCCAAAGCAAGTATATCCTTTCTTAAATATGGAAACCAAAACTGCATGCAGTATTCCAGGTGTGGCCTCACCAATACCGTGTACAACTGTAGCAAAACTTCCCTACTTTTATACTCCATCCCCTTTGCAATAAAAGCCAAGATTCCATTGGCCTTCCTGATCACTTGCTGTACCTGCATACTAACCTTTTGTGTTTCATGCACAAGTACATAGAAATATAAAAACATAGAAAATAGGTGCAGGAGTAGGCCATTCAGCCCTTCGAGTCTGCACCACGATTCAATATGATCAAGGCTAATCATGTAACTTCAGTACCCCATTCCTGCTTTCGTTCCATATCCTTTGATCCCTTTAGCCGTAAGGGCCACGTCTAATTCCCTTTTGAATATATCTAACAAACTGGCCTCAACAACTTTCTGTGGTAGAGAATTCCACAGGTTCACAATTCTCTGAGTGAAGAAGTTTCTCCTCATCTCGGTCCTAAATGGCCTACGTCTTATCCTTAGACTGTAACCCCTGGTTCTGGACTTCCTCAACATCGGGAACATTCTTCCTGCATCTAACCTGTCCAATCCCATCAGAATTTTATATGTTTCGATGAGTTCCCCTCTTATTCTTTTAAATTGCAGTGAAGAAAAGCCTAGTCAATCCAGTCTTTCCTCATATGTCAGTCCTGCCATCCCGGGAATCAGTCTGGTGAACCTTTGCTGCACTCCCTCAATAGCAAGAATGTCTTTCCTCAGATTAGGAGACCAAAACTGTACACAATATTCCAGGTGTGGTCTCACCAAGGCTCTGTACAATTGCAGTAAGACCTTCATGCTCCGATATTCAAATCCTCTCACTATGAAGGCCAACGCGCCATTTGCCTTCTTCACCGCCTGCTGTACCTACATGCCAATTTTCAATGACTGATGTACCATGACACCCAGGCCTCGTTGCACCTCCCCTTTTCCTAATCTGTCACCATTCAGATAATATTCTACCTCCCTGTTTTTGCCACCAAAGTGGATAACCTCACATTTATCTACATTATACTGCATCTGCTATGCATTTGCCCATTCACCTAACCTGTGCAAGTCACCCTGCAGCCTCTTAGCATCCTCCTCACAGCTCACACTGCCACCCAGCTTAATGTCATCTGCAAACTTAGAAATATTACTTTAATTCCTTCTTCCAAATCATTAATGTATATTGTAAATAGCTGGGGTCCCAGCACTGAACCTTGCGGTACCCCACTAGTCACTGCCTGCCATTCTGAAAAGGACCCGTTTATTCCTACTCTTTGCTTCCTGTCGACCAACAAGTTCTCTATCCATGTCAATATATTACCCCCAATACTATATGCTTTAATTTTGCTCACTAATCTCTTGTGTGGGACCTTGTCAAAAGCCTTTTGAAAGTCCAAATACACCACATCCACTGGTTCTCCCTTGTCCACTCTACCAGTTACATCCTGAAAAAATTCTAGAAGATTTATCAAGCATGATTTCCCTTTCATAAATCCATGCTGACTTCAACCGATCCTATCCCCCTGTACTGCAGCACTTTGCAATCTTTCTCCATTTAAATAATAACTTGGTCTTTGATTTTTTTCTGCCAAAGCACATGACCTCATACTTTCCAACATTATACTCCATCTGCCAAATTTTTGCCCACTGAATTAGCCTGTCCATGTCCTTTTGCAAATTTTTTGTGTCCTCCTCACACATTGCTTTTCCTCCCATCTTTGTATCATCGGCAAACTTGGCTATGTTACACACGGTCCCTTCCTCCAAGTCATTAATATAGATTGTAAATAGTTGGGGTCCCAGCACTGATCCATGTGGCACCCTGCTGGTTACTGATTGCCAACCCGAGAATGAACCAGTTATCCCTACTCTCTGTTTCTGTTCCTTAGCCAATCCTCTATCCATGCTAATATATTACCCCCAACCCCGTGAACTTGTAGCTTGTGCAGTAACCTTTTATGTGGCACCTTGTCAAATGCCTTCTGGAAGTCCAATACACCACATCCACTGGTTCCCCTTTATCCACCCTGTTTGTTACATCCTCAAAGAATTCTCGCAAATTTGTCTTCCCCTTCAGAAATACCTTACACCTAGCTCATGCAACTGCACATCCACTTCACCAACCATCTAATAGTGAAAACGGAGCAAACTCTATATTGTACACTAGATTGTGAACTCCTGTCATGTGATAAAACTTATTGAATACTGACATTGTTGAAATGTTATGGCAGGAAATAAACTCAATAAACAATTAAGTCTGCCTGTGCTGTGTTCCATATATGCCAAATGGGAGTGTGATCTGCTCTCAGTCTATTTACAGTGTCATTCCGAATTACCAGCTAGACCCTGTGTAATCATGACTTTTTTCCTCTCTGACATTTCCTCTGTGAAGAAGTGCCTGTTCTGTACTCAACCACTCCCCACCGAAGGACAACTAAGACCTGATATTCTGCACTGTTTGTGATTACAGGCATAAACTCGCACCCAGCCATGGTGTTGCGTCAATGAGCCATTGTCAGCAGGAGAAATTTTGTTTGAATTTTTTTTGAGTAAAACCAGCATTCTAGAATATAATTTTATTTCCATGGATGGCAGAGAATTTCAGAAGCACCACTTTACATAGATCTAGAATATATCAATTTAAATGAATGTGAGCAAATCAAGTTTTTCTATGGTTATCTGACTGTATGTATGGCATTAGAAAGATCGTGGTGACGGCGAGGCGAATGTTTTTGTGGCGGAGGAGTGGTGAGAGATTGTGGCGGAAGTGCGGCGAATGTTTGTGGCGGAAGAGCGGTGAGAGTTCATGGCAGAGATGCGGCAATTGAAGGTATGTGGCCCAGAAGAGGGCCCAGGGGCAGCACGGCCAGCCCACACTGCGATATGTGTGCACACTAGGTCCGTGCAGCAGAGCAGGTCTCCAATCCTCCTGGTTCAACCCTTGCCATTGGATAAAGGCCTAGCTCTGTCGAGCCCGTGTGGTGGCTGATGTGCAACGGTCACCACACGTTAAAAAAATCCACGCACAGGCATCTTCCACCCTTCAATTGGAGTTCAGGACTCGAACATCGGGTCCTTCATTGAAACATCTGTGAACTCTTGTGGAAGCAAGTCATCCTTGTTGGAGGGACTGCCTATGAAGATGAAATGCAGTAGCCACTTGCAAACAATAAGATACCAAAAAGAGCAAGAGGTAAATGACCAGTTCATCGATAACATCTATATTTGGCAGTGTTGGTTGTGGGATGAATGTTGGCCAGGACACTGGGAGAACTCCTCGCTTGCTCTTCTTCAAGTAGTCATCATCATAGGCAGTCCCTCGGAATCGAGGAAGACATGCTTCCACTCCTGAAGTGAGTTCATTGGTGACTGAACAGTCCAATACGAGAGCCACAGACTCTGTCACAGGTGGGACAGATAGTCGCTGAGGGATGGGGTGGGTGGGACTGGTTTGCCATATGCTCTTTCAGCTGCCTGCGCTTGATTTCTGCATGCTCTCAGCTTTGAGACTCGAGGTGCTCAGCACCCTCTCAGATTAGGGCGGTCTTGGGCCAGGGACTCCCAGGTGTCAATGGGGATGTTGCACTTTATCAGGGAGACTTTGAGGGTGTCCCTGTAACGTTTCCGCTGCCCACCTTTGGCTCGTTTGCCGTGAAGGAGTTTCGAGTAGAGCACTTGCTTTGGGAGTTTCGTGTCTTTCATGCGAACTATGTGGCCTGCCCAGCGGAGCTGATCAAGTGTGGTCAGTGCTTCAATGCTGGGGACGTTGGCCTCAGCGAGGACGCTGATGTTAGTGCGCCTGTCCTCCCAGGGGATTTGTAGGATCTTGCGGCGACATCATTGGTGGTATTTCTCCAGTGACTTGAGGTGTCCACAAGTAGTACAAGGGAATCTGAGTCATCTGAACCACCCGAACAGGTATCTGTTTTAAAGTCTCATCAGAAAGGCTCCTCAGATAGTATAGCCCTTCCCTCACTATTACTGTTGTGTATCTGTAAAGCATGCACTCACATGTTCGGCCACCAGGGAGCGCATCCCCTGAAGTCCCAAGGGATCCCAGCATCATTTGGGAGCACTCTATTTCAGCCGGGCCCTAAGGCCTGTTACTCACACTGGAGTGTCTTAATAAAGACTGAGGTTACTGTTACTTTAACCTCCCTGTGTTCAGTCTCATCTGTGTTAGGAACACAACAACTGGCGACGAGTACACGAATCCAACGCAAAGATGCAGCAAACTGTGGGCATCCTGGAGAAGTTCTCGGAGGGTGAGGACTGGGAAGCCTATGGCAAACAGTTAGACCAGTACTTTGTAGCCAATGAGCTGGACGGAGAAGGAAGCACTGCAAAAAGGAAAGCAGTCCTCCTCACGGTTTGCGGGGCACCGACCTACAGTCCCATGAAGAATCTTCTGGCTCTGGTGAAACCCACAGATAAGTCATATGAGGAGCTGTGTACACTGGTTCGGGAGCATCTTAACCCAAGGGAGAGTGTGCTGATGGCGAGGTATCGGTTCTACATGTACCAGCGATCTGAAGGTCAGGAAGTTGCGAGCTATGTCGCTGAACTAAGGCGACTTGCAGGACAATGTGAGTTTGATGGCTACCTGGAGCAAATGCTCAGAGACTTTTTTGTACGGGGCATTGGCCACGAAACCATCCTACGAAAACTTTTGACTGTAGAGACACCGACCCTCAGTAAGGCCATTGCGATAGCTCAGGCGTTTATGTCCACCAGTGATAACACCAAACAAATCTCTCAGCACACAAGTGCTAGCAATGTTCATAAATAAACTGGAAATGTGTTTGCGAGCAGGAATGTACAGGGCAGAAACCATGAATCTGCAACTGCCAGCAGGCCTCAGGTGTCTCAAATGACTCAGAGTCCGCAACAAAGGATGAATGTAAGGGAATTCACACCTTGTTGCCGTTGGGGAGGCTTCCATTCAGCCTATTCATGCCGCTTCAAAGGGTATGTTTGCAAGAGCTGTGGAACAATGGGGCACCTCCAACGAGTTTGCAGACAAGCTGCAACCTCTGCAAAACCTGCTAACCACCACGTGGCCGAGGAAGATCGATAGATGGTGGACCAAAGCAATTTCGAGCCTCAGAGAGAGGAGGCAGATGCTGAAGTACACGGGGTGCACACGTTTTTGACAAAATGTCCACCTATAATGCTAAAAGCAAAATTGAATGGCTTACCCGTAGCCATGGAACTGGACACTGGCGCTAGCCAATCCATCATGAATAAAAAGATGTTTGAGAGACTGTGGTGCAACAAGGCACTCAGACCAGCCCTGAGCCCCATCCACACGAAACTGAGAATGTACACCAAAGAGCTTATCACTGCCCTGGGCAGCGCCATGGTCAAGGGCACCTTTGAGGGCACGGTGCACGAACTGCCACTCTGGATTGTCCTGGGCGATTGCCCCACACTGCTTGGAAGGAGCTGGCTGGGCAAAATCCGCTGGAACTGGGATGACATCCGATCACCATCACATGTGGATGAGACCTCATGTACCCAGGTTCTTAACAAATTTCCTTCCCTTTTTGAGCCAGGCATTGGAAACTTTTCTGTGGTGAAAGTGCGGATCCAATTGGTCCCAGAGGCACGACCCATTCACCACAAGGCACGAGCAGTACCTCACATGATGAGGGAGCGAGTGGAAATCCAGCTGGACAGGCTGCAAAGCGAGGGCATCATCTCCCCAGTGGAATTCAGCGAGTGGGCCAGCCCGATTGTTCCAGTACTCAAAAGTGATGGCACGGTCAGGATTTGCGGCAATTATAAAGTAACCATAAATCGTTTCTCGCTATAGGACCAATACCCCCTACCTAAGGCAGATGGCCTATTTGCAACGCTGGCAGGAGGCAAGATGTTCACCAAGCTCGAACTGACTTTGGCCTACATGACGCAGGAGCTGGAGGAGTCTTCGAAGGGCCTCACCTGCATCAACACTCACAAGGGACTGTTCATCTGCAACAGATGCCCGTTTGGAATTCGGTCGGCTGCAGCGATCTTCCAGAGAAACATGGAGAACCTACTCAAGTCGGCACCACGCACGGTGGTTTTTCAGGACAACATATTGGTCACGGGTCGGGACACCGTCGAGCACCTACAAAACCTGGAAGAGGTCCTCCAGCGACTGGATCGCGTAGGGCTGCGGCTGAAGAGGTCGAAATGCATCTTCATGGCAACAGAAGTGGAGTTTTTGGGGAGAAAGATCGCGGTGGACGGCATTCAGCCCACAGATGCCAAGACAGAGGCTATCAGGAACGCGCCCAGGCCAGAGAACGTCACAGAGCTGCGGTCGTTCCTGGGACTCCTCAACTATTTTAGTAACTTCCTATCGGGGTTAAGCACCCTCTAAGAGCCCCTACATGTGTTATTGTAAAGGTGAGAACTGAGTATGCGGAAAAAAACAAGTAATTGCTTTTGAGAAAGCCAGGAACCTTTTATTGCTTGTATTGTATAACCCGTGTAAAAGTCTTGTACGAGCATGTGATACGTCGTCGTACAGAGTCGGGTGTGTATTACAACAAGCTAACGTTGCGGGGAAGTTGCAACCTGTCGCCTGTGCTTCCAGGAGCTTGTCTAAGGCCGAGAGGGCCTACAGCATGATTGAGAAAGAGGCATTCGCATGTGTTTTCGGGGTAAAGAAAATGTATCAGTACCTGTTTGGCCTCAAATTTGAGCTGGAAACTACCAGCAACAAAACCTAAATGATGGTCGCGCCACTGTGTCACGGGAAATTGATCTGAATGACCCTGTGTATGTGCTAAACTATGGACATGGTCCCAAGTGGATTGTGGGCACGGTGATAGCTAAAGAAGGGAGTAGGGTGTTTGTAGTCAAACTAGACAATGCACAAATTTGCAGAAAGCACCTGGACCAAACGAGGCTGCGGTTCACAGACTGTCCTGAACAACCCACAGCAGACATCAGCTTTTTCGAGCCCATAACACACACCCAAAGGATCAACGACACCACGCCGGACCAGGAAATCAAACCTATCACGCCCAACAGCTCAGCACGGCCAGGCTCACCCAGCAGCCCTGCAGGGCCAACAACATGCCAGCCCAGCAAGGGCACAGCCAACACACCAGAACAGACATTTGTACTGAGGCGGTCCACCAGGGAAAGAAAGGCTCCCAACCGCCTCACCTTGTAAATAGTTTTCTCTTTGACTTTGGGGGGGGGCGAGTGATGTTTTGTATCTATAAAGCATGCACTCCCATGTTCCTCCACCAGGGAGCACATCCCCTGAAGTCTCAAGGGATCCCAACATCCCTTGGGAGCATTGTATATAAGCTGGCCCCTAAGGCCTGTTACTCACTCTGGAGTGTCTTAATAAAGACTGAGGTCACTGTTACTTTAACCTCCCTGTGTGCAGTCTCATCTGTGTTAGGAACACAACAATTACCACCAGGCATCCAAAACGTTTGCATTTCAGAGAATACTTTTGAGAGGTTTGTGACCAATCATTATCCTATCACAGCACATCTACTTCAAATGTGACGTATAGCTCCCGAAAATGTGGAAAAATGCAACTTGTCTCAGGGCTGCTGCTTAAGTTGTGGTTCAATTTCTGTTTTAGTCACTGTATGCTAATCCATGTTCAGTTCTAAATGGGCATATACAGTAATTACACCAAAGTAGGATGACTGCCAAAATCACCATATGGGCAACGGAGAAGTAACAATGCACAGACAGGAATGCTGGAATTTTGTGGCATCCATTCGGGCAGGATTGGAGGCGGGTCGGAAGTGAAGGTTGAAATAAATCGGAGCGGGTCAGGAACCCACTGAGTTGGAGTGAAAGGTGAGGCTGTGTTGACTCTGGATCAGTTCCTATGGAGTGGAGGGTAGCCAATGTAACCCCACTTTTTAAAAAAGGAGGGAGAGAGAAAACAGGGAATTACAGACCGGTCAGCCTGACATCGGTCGTGGGTAAAATGATGGAATCAATTATTAAGGATGTCATAGCAGTGCATTTGGAAAGAGGTGACATGATAGGTCCAGTTCAGCATGGATTTGTGAAAGGGAAAACATGCTTGACAAATCTTCTGGAATTTTTTGAGGATGTTTCCAGTAGAGTGGACAAGGGAGAACCAGTTGATGTGGTATATTTGGACTTTCAGAAGGCTTTCGACAAGGTCCCACACAAGAGATTAATGTGCAAAGTTAAAGCACATGGGATTGGGGGTAGTGTGCTGACATGGATTGAGAACTGGTTGTCAGACAGGAAACAAAGAGTAGGAGTAAATGGGTACTTTTCAGAATGGCAGGCAGTGACTAGTGGGGTACCGCAAGGTTCTGTGCTGGGGCCCCAGCTGTTTACACTGTACATTAATGATTTAGACGAGGGGATTAAATGTAGTATCTCCAAATTTGCGGATGACACTAAGTTGGGTGGCAGTGTGAGCTGCAAGGAGGATTCTATGAGGCTGCAGAGCGACTTGGATAGGTTAGGTGAGTGGGCAAATGCATGGCAGATGAAGTATAATGTGGATAAATGTGAGGTTATCCACTTTGGTGGTAAAAACAGAGAGACAGACTATTATCTGAATGGTGACAGATTAGGAAAAGGGGAGGTGCAAAGAGACTTGGGTGTCATGGTACATCAGTCATTGAAGGTTGGCATGCAGGTACAGCAGGAGGTTAAGAAAGCAAATGGCATGTTGGCCTTCATAGCGAGGGGATTTGAGTACAAGGGCAGGGAGGTGTTGCTACAATTGTACAGGGCCTTGGTGAGGCCACACCTGGAGTATTGTGTACAGTTTTGGTCTCCTAACCTGAGGAAGGACATTCTTGCTTTTGAGGGAGTGCAGCGAAGGTTCACCAGACTGATTCCCGGGATGGCGGGACTGACCTATCAAGAAAGACTGGATCAACTGGGCTTGTATTCACTGGAGTTCAGAAGAATGAGAGGGGACCTCATAGAAACGTTTAAAATTCTGACGGGGTTAGACAGGTTAGATGCAGGAAGAATGTTCCCAATGTTGGGGAAGTCCAGAACCAGGGGACACAGTCTAAGGATAAGGGGGAAGCCATTTAGGACCGAGATAAGGAGGAATTTCTTCACCCAGAGAGTGGTGAACCTGTGGAATTCTCTACCACAGAAAGTTGTTGAGGCCAATTCACTAAATATATTCAAAAAGGAGTTCGATGAAGTCCTTACTACTAGGGGAATCAAGGGGTATGGTGAGAAAGCAGGAATGGGGTACTGAAGTTGCATGTTCAGCCATGAACTCATTGAATGGCGGTGCAGGCTAGAAGGGCCAAATGGCCTACTCCTGCACCTATTTTCTATGTTTCTATGTTTCTATGTAAGCATTCTATGGACCTGAACTTGATGAAAGCCAAAACTCGCCCAAGTGCCGCCCAAAGGTTCGCCTAGAGACCGGGCGGTACTTTGGAAGGAAGATTCCTCTAAAAGATCTGTCAGTACCGCTGACGGCAAAATACCAACTTACACCCTAAATCTGGGTGGCAGCGGGCAGGAGCTCCCAATCTTGGCGGCAAATGCGATCCTCTCCAAAGTGCCACTGAGGATTGAGTGGGGCCCAGGGAGGGGTGTACACATAAAAACAAAAATTAACACAAAAGAAAAACACTAGAACACCTTCAGGGGACCCCAACCCCCTGATTTGCTGGAAAAAAAATTAACAGAAGTTCACTCAACTTTTTTTTGCAGGTCTTCATACTTACCGTTGGGGTTAGACCTCCCTTCAGGCAACAGCCCTATCCCCTGCTGCCGCTGACTCCTGCCCACACCAAATTGGCAGCTCGGCAGGAAGGAGGTCACTTAAGCAACTTGCTCACCAGCGGCCGTCAGCGGGCGGTTCCCAGTGGTACTCCTCTCTCGTCGGCAGGAGGCCTCCACAGAAATGGCACCAAGAGGAGACCATCCAGAAAACTCAGCAGCAGCCAGTAAGGCCACCAAGTTCGGGCCCTATGAATCTATGATTCTCTGATTCTACTTGTGTTTCATCTTTCTCTTACATGTGCTTCTACGAAGTGCTACCCCTGTGGTTTCAGCAGAGGTAGAGTCAGGCTGCTTATTTACCTGCTGCGACAGCATAGAGACTTTTGGCGGATGTCCTCTGGGTCTTAGAGCCTGTGCTGGCCCCGCCAAAGTCTGCACCTCCTGCAACTGTGCAGGGGCAGTTTTGGTCATCGTGATCGCAGGAGGCATGTAGGGCTCTTACCGAGGGGGGTGCAATGCTTTGAGGGCATTTGGCTTCCTCATGAGTCATGCTTTCAGTGGATAGCCCTAGTCTCCAAGCAGCCAGTTGCACATCCATGTCATCCCGTTCAAGGGCCATCCACACTTCCCTGCAAGAAAGGAGCTGAAAAGCACCTTGCTGTACAGCAGTGGGGCCATGAGAACCCAAGTCTATGCTGATCCCTCCTAGAGAGGAGGTCTGTGTGTCTCTGCCATCGATTCTCCATAGATAGCATGTGCTCATGTGAGTGGCGCATTAGCTGCTCCATGCATGTAGCCATCCTTTCCATGGAAAAGCCTACAGTCACCATTGCCTGTGCTCATAATGGAGATGGACTCCTCCATTCTTTGCACATTTGCAGACATTGCGGTTGCAAAACCTGTCAAAGCCTCCTGCACACCTTCGTGAACCTCCAGGATTGCCCTCTTTCTCGATGGCCCCCGCAGCTCAGCGTCTGCATGCAGCTGAGCAGAACTGGGAGAGTCGTGCACCCTCCGGTGAGGGCCCTCAATTGCTGTTGCTGTCTCCACCTTCTCCTCTTGCTCATTTGTGACTTGTGACACACCAGGTGACAACACTACTCTATCTCGTGTGGGACCCACCGAGGTGTACGTATCTGCACTGGTGCTGGGTGCACTTATGTCTAATGACGGTGTAAGGAATGAATGGGTTACATCTGTAGAGGGTGACTATGATGGAGTGGGGTGCCAATGCCAAATGGCTTCCTTGTGTGTTGTTAGTTGGTATGATTGCACTAGAATGAGGGTGAGTTTGAGGGATGGTAAGTCAATGGGGATGTGATAATGTAGATAGAGAGAGAGGGATGAGTGGACGTGTAAGGTATGTCGGTGTGAGTAATGACGTGCAGGAGCAGGCTTGGGAAGGCAGAGTGATGGGGATGTGATGAAAGGCACAGCAGGATGAAGTTGAGTGCGGCTTTACATTCACCTTTCCTGATCTAATGAGAGCATTGAAGCGTTTCCGGCACTGCACCCAGGTCCTCCTTGCAACATCCCTGCTGGTGACCTCGTCTGCAAACTCCAGCCAGGCTCCTTTGATCTGCTGGGGAGGTCTCTTCTGTCCATCCGAAGAGAACAGGACCTCCCTGCATGCTATCGCTCCCTCCACAAGGATATTGAGGGAGTCATCTGAGAACCTGGGTGCAGCCCTCTGCCTCGTGCAGTCATTTTGGCAAGTCTTTGCAGCTCTCCAATGCTCCAATACAATGCCTGCACATTCCTAGATGAACCTTCAAATGCAATGTGGCCGAGGCTCCTTTAAACATCTCGGCTGAAAATGCGTCATCGACAACATCATCAGACCTGCACCATTTAATAGGGCCGGATAACGCGCAGTGCAAGCGTAATTGCCGCTATTAAGGGAAAGTCGATCTCAGGAACGGAATTGAATGAGGAACGGGATCACGACTTGCGACGCTGACTGCCCACAACCGACCTGCCCAGGTACAGAAAATTCCCGCCAATGACTTGGCCCTAAAAAAAGCAGCTTTCAGAATCTGATCAAATCTAAAACAGCATCCATTTCAAAATTAAAAATGTCTTGCCAGAGATACTGAGCTCATCTTAATTTCTTGCCGAGAGGAAATTCAGGAGGGATGCAGTCTTGAACTTCTGTCAAGAATCTCAGTCATATTGTGAGCTGCATTCAGTATGTTTTCTGCGTCTGAATACCTCAGGAATTTAGAGGCCTCTTAGCTCATAAGCCAAAGCATGATGCACCTGTTTTACTTTGGTCCCTGCTGGATTTGCAACAACGGGCCATGATTTTAGCCTGGACTTCAGCCACGAGTTGCTCTATTTGCCCCTAACCCTTTGTTGACATTCTTCAGTCAGGCCCAGTTCTTAAGATCATTCTGTTTGTGGGTTAAGATGTTTATCCTGTCATGCCCTTTATCTCTGTATTTATGTGCCACTGAAACTGTTCATTATGGTTGGCCACATTATCTTCTGCCACCGGTAATTAATTTTTCAGAGATGACCATGGTAATGTAGGTGGTATTAAACAGAATTCATGAAATCGAAATTTACTGCATAGAATGAGAGCATTCAGCCCACGGTGCATGTGCGGGTGCTAGACCTTCTTCTGGCGCGGGTTACTCTGATCCCATTTCTCTGTATCCTTGGCATTCTTCATTTTCAAATATTTATCCAAATACCCTTTTAAATGCTGACTTTGTTCCATGCTTGTCTTAGTTTGATTTTATACAGATGACACTGACACAAAGGCTGTTGTTAACATTACAATTTTGTCAACTCACTGCTAGGGGCACTTTGCAATGTGACTTGTGCAGCTGCAGTTTCATTAATGGCAACAGAAATCTCCGCTATGCTTATTGCTGTGTGCCTCCTATGCTGACCCTTCCCTTCCTCCAACTGTGTCGTGCTGGTTCATGCACCTTGTCCTAAAGTGCCGACTCAGGTGCAGCCACACAAGTCGAATTGCCATGTGGCACTAAGACGTTCAGCACAACTTCTTGGGTAGCTTTCCAAAGTACCTATTACCAGTTACCTTTGCTGCTATTGCTTAAAATAATACAATCTTGTAGATTGCGATTTTTATTTACACAAGATGAACAGGAGCCAGTTTCCAGGTGGGTGAGAGTTTCCTCTGCAATGTTAGTAATGGGTAGGCAAAGGAAAAAGCTTCTTACTGGTGGAGACATATGCCTAGCTTCTTCTCAGTCATGTGAGTGCTGCAAAATGGCACTCAAACTCATTGGTCACTGACCCTGCCATTGAACAAATACTTTGGTTCTATCTTCACGAAGGAAGACACAAATAACCTTCCAGAATTACTAGAGGACCGAGGGTCTAGCGAGAAGGAGGAACTGAAGGAAATCCTTATTCGTCAGGAAATTGTGTTGGGGAAATTGATGGTGTCATGTATTTAACTGTCATTGTAATCCATGTATAAACTGACCTAAGTTGTACACTTGAGAACATTGACCACTAGGTGGTGAACTTGTGGGAGACACTCCTTATGTGGTCTTTCAGGTAGAAAAGGGGAAGCTCCACCCATCTTCATCATTTCAGTGCTGGCAAATAAAGGATGGTCACAGAGTGACCTTCTTTCAAGTATGGGCCTCGTGTTCATTTATACTGTATAGTAAGGACATATCATTGGCGACGAGAAGCTGGGATTTAAACCACGCGAGCATGGCCACTAGCAGCACAGATGAGAGATACTGTGTGGTGATGATTGGGACGATTTTATTGAGAGACTACAGCAAAGTTTCATCACTAAGGAATGGCTGGGACAGGATTCGGCCGACAAATGCAGGGCTCATCTCCTGACGGTTTGTGGATCCAGGACGTACTCCCTGATGAAGGATCTTCTAGCGCCAGAGAAGCTGGCGGACAAGACTTTTGAAGAGCTCAGTAAGTTGATCGGGGAACACTTTAAACCGGCGAGCAGCATGCACATGGCGAGACACCGGTTTTACACGCACCGGCGGCGAGAAGGGCAAAGCATTCCAGACTTCGTGGCGGACCTCCGGCGACTGGCGAGCCAGTTCCCAGATGCATCAGATCGGAGATGCTGCAAGACTTTTTTATTGAGGGCATCGGGCACGCTGGGGTTTTCAGGAAACTGATTGAGACCAAAGACTTGACCCTGGAAATGGCGGCTTTGATAGCCCAGACATTTATCTCTGGGGAGGAAGAGACCAGAATGATGTTTGACAAAAACCTTGGTTTAAGTGCAGCAAATGGACAGGGAGTCAACATTGTTAACGCGGCACAGAGTTCTCCAGGCAGACAATGGTGATCGGACATGCCCGAGCATGTAGTCGAACCTAAAGGGGGAATTCAACAGAGACAATGGCTAGCTGAACGGCAATTCACACCATCGCAAGGGACAAGCGGCCAGTAATGGGGCCATCAACACCTGTTAATGGTGCTTTTAAGAACAGTTACACAGACAGTCAGAGACAATCGACTGGCAATGGACTTTTTGTTTCCAACAATGGCTCATGTTGGAGGTGTGGAGACAAACACACAGGCAGAGTTTGCAGGTATCAGCAATATACCTACAGAAACTGCAACATCAGTGGTCACTTGGCGCATATGTGCAGGAAGGCTGCAGCCAGATTGATGTACGAGGAGGACGGGGGCAATGTAAGCCCTACGAGGCCAAATGGACACTGGGGGAAATTGCTGGAAGCTGAAGTTCAGTGAGTTCATGTGGAGCACATATATAGTTCATACACCAAAACGCCACCGATAATGATGAAAGTGTTCCTCAATGGCATCCCAGTATCAATGGAGCTAGACATAGGGGCCAGCCAGTCCCTGATGAGTATCAAACAGTTTGACAAGTTGTGGGCATCCAAGGCTAGGAGGCCAAAATTATTGCCAATTGACGCACAGCTACGGACATACACAAAGGAGATAATTCCAGTGCTAGGCAGCGCCACGGTAGTCGTGACATACAAAGATTCAGAGAACAGGTTGTCACTCTGGATTGTCCCAGGGGATGGTCCCGCACTGCTGGGGAAGAGTTGGCTGGCTGTCATGAAGTGGAAATGGGGCGATGTCAATGCAATTTTTTCTGTGGAGCAAATATCATGCTCACAGGTCCTGGACAAATTTGACTCACTATTTCAGCCCGGCATTGGCACTTTCATGGGGACCAAGGTAGTAATTCACATAAACCCGGATGCCAGGCCAATAAACTACAAGGCCAGAGCGGTGCCATACGTGATGCGGGAAAAGATAGAAGGCGCTTTAGACCGCCTGCTGAGGGAAGGCATCATCTCGCCAGTCGAATTCAGTGACTGGGTGCGCCCGATTGTGCCGGTGCTCAAGGCGGATGGGTCGGTCAGGATATGTGGTGATTACAAGGCCACCATCAATCGGGTGTCACTCCAAGACCAGTACCCGCTACTGAGAGCGGACGACCTCTTTGCGACGCTATCCGGTGGCAAACTGGCAATCTCTTTTCAAAATTGGACCTAACCTCAGCTTACATGACTGAGGAACTGGTGAGTGAGTCGAAGAAGCTGGCCACCAGCATAACACACAAGGGGTTGTTTGAGTACAACAGATGTCCGTTTGGGATTTGCTCGGCTGTCACGATATTTCAATGCAATATAGTAAGCCTCCTCAAGTCGATTCCGAGATCAGTGGTTTTTCAAGACGACATCCTCGTCATGGGTTGTGATACTGAAGAACACCTCCACAACATGGAGGATGTGCTACACAGACTGGACTGGGTAGGTCTGCGACTGAAAAAGGCGAAGTGCATCTTCCTAGCTCCAGAGGTAGAATTCCTGGGGATGAGGGTAGCAGCAGACGGGATCAGACCCACTGCGTCCAAAACAGAAGCAATCCAGAGAGCACCCAGACCCTGTAACATGACGGAGCTGCATTCGTTCCTGGGGCTCCTGAACTATTTTAGTAACTTTCTTCCCAAATTGAGCACGCTGTTAGAGCCGCTACACATGCTCCTATGCAAAGGTCACAAGAGGGTTTGGGGGGACAGCCAGGAAAGGGCTTTTGATAGAGCACAAAATTTGTTATGCTCCAACAATCTGTTAACGCTATATGACCCATGTAAGAAACTTGTTTTAACGTGTGATGCGTCATTCTATGGGGTCGGGTGTGTGTTGCAGCATATGAATGCTAATGGTCAGTTACAGCCGGTTGTTTATGCCTCCAGAAGTCTGTCCCAGGCAGAACGGGGCTATGGGATGGTAGAAAAGGATGCGCTTGCATATGTATATGCTGTAAAGAAAATGCACCAGTACCTGTTTGGCAGGAAATTTGAGCTGGAGACAGATCACAAACCCCTAATGTCCCTTTTGGCTGCCAACAAGGCAATAAATGCAAATGCATCGGCCCGCATACAGAGGTGGGCACTCACGTTAGCCGCCTATGACTATATTATTCGGCACAGATCGGGCACTGAAAACTGCGCTGATGCACTCAGCAGGCTCCCACTAGCCACCATCGACGGGGCAACCGAGCATGCTGCTGAGATGGTCATGGCTGTTGTAGCTTTCGAAAGCAAAGGCTCACCTTAACAGCCCGTCAGATTAAAGTCTGGACAAATAGAGACCCGCTACTGTCTTTAGTCAAGAAATGTGTCCTGAATGGGGACTGGGCAGCCACGTACGGGGCATGCCCTGAGGAATTCAAACCATTTCACAGGCGCAAGGATGAACTCTCGATTCAGGTCAATTGCCTACTATGGGGAAACCGAGTATTCAAGCCCCACATGGGCAGAGAGATGTTCATCCGAGAACTCCACAATGAGCACCTGGGCATTGTCATGATGAAGGCAATTGCCAGGTCACACGTTTGGTGGCCAGGGATAGATGCAGACCTGGAACTTTGTGTTCGCAGGTGCAACACATGCACCCAGATGGGCAATGCGCCCAGGGAAGCCCCCCTTAGCCCCTGGTCCTGGCCCGCCAAGCCATGGTCACGCATCCATGTGGGCTATGCAGGTCCTTTCATGGGAAAAATTTTTCTGTTTTTAGTAGACGCCTACACCAAATGGATCGAGTGTGACATTCTTAATTCAAGCACATCCTCTGCCATGGTAGAAAGTCTACGGGCAATGTTCGTCGCACATGGTCTACAGGACGTCTTGGTCAGCGACAATGGCCCGTGCTTCACAAGCACTGAATTCCAGGACATCATGGCAGGGAATGGTATCAACCATGTCAGAACGGCACCGTTCAAGCCAGCCTCAAATGGCCAGGCGGAACAAACAGTGCAGATAATCAAACAGGGGATGCTTAGAATCCAAGGGGGTTCCCTACAATGCCGCTTATCACACCTCCTGTTGGCCAATAGATCCCGACCACACTCGCTCACAGGGGTCCCACCTGTAGAGTTGCTAATGAAAAGGACGCTCAAAACCAAGTTATCCCTCATACATCCCACCATGAAAGAAATTGTTGAGAGCAGGCGCCAGTCACAATGTGATTACCATGACGGGAATGCGAGGGTGCGATGTATTGACGTCAATGACCCTGTCTTTGTTCTCAACTGCGCTGCAGGGCCTAAATGGCTCACAGGCACCGTGATTTCCAAAGAGGGGAATAGGATTCTGGTAGTTAAACTTACCAATGGACAAATCTGCCGCAAACACATGGATCAAACGAAAAGGAGGTTCAGCAACCCCATAGAAGAAGCAGAGGAAGAACACGATGTAGAGTTCACTCCTCCACAATTTACCGAACACCGGAACCAAGTGGAGGAGAGCCCAGTCACTGTGGGCAGTGCAGACAGGCCTGAGGCACTGCAAACAGCAGACACTCAGGCCAGCACCCAACAACCGAAACCCCAACCCAGGCGCTCTACAAGGGAGTGTAAACCACCAGAGAGACTTAACCTGTGATCCCAATAAAATTTTGGGGGGACGTGATGTCATGTATTTAACTGTCATTGTAACCCATGTATAAACTGACCTAAGTTGTACACTGTGAGAACATTGACCACTAGGTGGTGAACTTGTGGTGGGAGACACTCCTAATCTGGACTTTCAGGTATAAAAGGCAAAGCTCCACCCATCTTCATCACTTCAGTGCTGGCTAATAAAGGACTGGTCACAGAGCGACCTTCTCTCAAGTATGGGCCTCGTGCGCATTTATACTGTATAGTAAGGACATATCACATGGGATTGAAGGCCGATAAATCCCCAGGGCCTGATAGTCTGCATCCCAGCGTACTTGCAGAATTGGCCCGAGAAATAGTGGATGCATTGGTGATCATTTTCCAACAGTCTATCGACTCTGGATCAGTTCCTATGGACTGGAGGGTAACTAATGTAACACCACTTTTTAAAAAAGGAGGGAGAGAGAAAACGAGGAATTAAAGACTGGTTAGCCTGACATCAGTAGTGGGAAAAACGTTGGAATCAATTATTAAAGATGAAATAGCAGTGCATTTTGGAAAGCAGTGAAAGGATCGGTCCAAGTCAGCATGGAATTATGAAAGGGAAATCATGCTTGACAAATATTCTAGAATTTTTTGAGGATGTAAGAGTAGAGTGGACAAAGGAGAACCAGTGGATGTGGTATATTTGGACTTTCAAAAGGCTTTTGACAAGGTCCCACACAAGAGATTAGTGTGCAACATTAAAACTCATGTTATTGGGGGTAATGTATTGACGTGAATAGAGAACTGGTTGGCAGACAGGAAGTAGAGAGTCGGGATAAAAGGGTCCTTTTCAGAAAGGCAGGCAGTGACTAGTGGGGTGCCGCAGGGCTCAATGCTGGGACCCCAGCTATTTACAATATACATCAATGATTTAGATGAAGGAATTGAGTGTAATATCTCCAAGTTTGCAGATGACACCAAGCTGGGTAGCAGTGTGAGCTGTGAGGAGGATGCTAAGAGGCTGCAGGGTGAGTTTAGGTGAGTGGGCAAATGCATGGCAGATGCAGTATAATGTGGATAAATGTGAGGTTATCCACTTTGGTGGCAAAAACATGAAGGCAGAATATTATCTGAATAGCGGCACATTAGGAAAAGGGGAGGTGCAACGAGACCTGGGTGTCATGGTACGTCAGTCATTGAAAGTTGGCATGCAGGTACAGCAGGTGGTGAAGAAGGCAAATGGCATGTTGGCCTTCATAGCTAGGGGATTTTAGTATAGGAGCAGGGAGGTCTTACTGCAATTGTACAAGGCCTCGCCTGGAATATTGTATTAAATTTTGGTCTCCTAATCTGAGGAAGGATGTTCTTGCTATTGAGGTAGTGCAGCGAAGGTTCACCAGACTGATTCCCGGGATGGCAAGACTGACATATGAGGAGAGACTGGATCGATTGGGCCTGAATTCACTGGAGTTTAGAAGAATGAGAGGGGATCTCATAGAAACATATAAAATTCTGATGGGACTGGACAGGTTCGATGCAAGAAGAATGTTCTCGATGTTGGGGAAGTTGAGAACCAGGGGTCACAGTCTAAGGATAAGGGGTGAGCCATTCAGGACTGAGATGAGGAGAAACTTCTTCACTCAGAGATTTGTTAACCTGTGGAATTCTCTATCGCAGAGAGTTGTTGATGCCAGTTCGTTAGATATATTCAAGAAGGAGTTAGATATGGCCCTTATGGCTAAAGGGATCAAGGGGTATGGAGAGAAAGCAGGAAAGGGGTACTGAAGTGAATGATCAGCCATGATCTTATTGCATGGTGGTGCAGGCTCGAAGGGACGAATGGGCTACTCCTGCACCTATTTTCTATGTTTCTATGTTTCTATTACATAGTGTTGCATATTATTTACAACACAGAAACTGGCCATTCGGCCCAACCAGTCTATGCCCAAGTTTATGCTCCACACAAGCTCCCACTCTACTTCATCTCAGCATGTTTTTCGATTCCATTCTTCCTCATGAACTTATCCTGCTTCCCCTTAAATGCATCAATGCTATTTATCTTAACTGCTCCATGTGGTCGCAAGTTCTATATTCTCACCACTCTCTGAGCCATATAATGTCGGGTCAGCTCTCCCAATGTAGTAAATGCTTTCTTTCAGAGCTCCTTTATTTGAGGGTGGGAAATAGTAAACATAAAAGTCACAGTTCAATGTTGGTGCCATGACACTGTTTTAACTAAAACTCGAGCCAAGGGAGAGGCCCGCCCAGTGGAAAATCCACCAGAGAAACCTGGCAGGAGGCAGAAGAAGCCAAGGTAAGTTTTCTTTTTTAATCTTCAGGAGGATTCCTTGGGAGCCAAGAAATGCAGGAATGCTCCTTTGGGCCCAGAACGAATGAGTGAGCCTTCCCTTTCTCCTGCCCTCCCGCTCCCTCGCCACACTGGCATCTGCGTGCAAACCCCTCAGCACTTGACTTATGCCAGGGACTGTTACCTTGGTTCCCCGGCAACAACCAGCTCCTGCCCCTATTCCCACTCCTGCCCACTGGCCTTGTCGACATTTCCACTGGCTTCAGGTGGGAGACAGATGTTAAGTATTAAAATGAGCCCCAACCATTAATATTGGCCTTGCCTCGCTCCATTCCCTTCGTCCTTCACCACCCGATTCAGACCCTCCTTTCATCGCTCCCATTGTGAATTAAAATTGACTTCATATACTCCATCTATAGAATTGTAACCATTATATGTCACACAGTGGGACACCTTTAACATTGAAAATATCTATCACAGTACCACCACGGGACTAACAGGTACTACAGGTATTCATCATGAGTTTTTAATGGAACCCACTTCCCACGTACCAAATTTAATATATAAAGGCTAGATTATAGATAAATATATTATTAATTATGGATATAGACATGCTCCCCAGTATTACCTTCAAATTAGAAATTCAGAATGAAGAAAATGCTTGGCACTGAAATCTTTCTCCATCATGAATTTTTCCCCTACACACCTGAGATAATATGAAACCATGGTGCATCTGTTGAAGAGCAAACCACAGAAAGACGAGCATTGTGTTAAATTAACCCAATTAGTCATCAAGCTGATTGCCACAATGACCAAAGAGTCTGTAGAGACAGTGGAGCCGAAAAGAATGGGCAGTACCGGCCATCATTTTGCTGGTGGTCACTGCAATTTATTTCCATCTACCCTATTAAATCCTTTAATCATCTTAAGCACATCAACTTGGATACCCCTTAAACTTGTATACTCAAGGGAATACAAGCCTAGTCTATGCAACTTGCCCTCGTATTTTAACCTTTTTAGCCCCGGTATTATTCTGGTGAATCTGCGCTGCACCTCCTCCAAGGCTAATACTTTTCTTTCCGAGGCGCGGTGCCCAAAACCGAACGCAGTGCTCCAGATGGGGTCAAACCAGAGCTTTATACAACTGTAGCATAATTTCCACCCCTTTACACTCCAGCCCCCTTGAGATAAAGGCTAACATTCCATTAACTATTTTAATTTTTTTTTTGTACCAATCCACTAGTTGTTTGTGATTTCTGTACAATTCCCAGCTTCTCACCATTTAGAAAACACTCTGATTTATCTTTCTTGAGTTGAAAGTGGATGACCTCAGATTTATTCATTCAATAAATATGAAACAAAAGAATAGAGCTGGCGAGGAACAGATACCCAAATAGCACAATGGCAAACAAAAGAAGTAGAGCGAAAGCAGAGACACCAGAATAGAAAAGTGCAGAATTGGAAACAATGCATCATTACAGAGAATAAGGATGACTGGAACAGAGCTGAGAAATTGACAGTGAGACACTCACAGCAATAGAATGGAGTCTGGTGGAAAGCAGGCCGGCATCGATTCAAAACTTCTGCATCGCTTTTTTTCTCTTTTCTCTCCCTTTTGGGTCCATTAAATCACACAAATAACACTTTTTCTACCAGACGAACAATATCCTCTTTGGCATCTTCAGTACTGTGATCAAAATTGGATTGATTTTCCCATTAAAGCTGAGATTGTACCTTCTTGATAATTAAATTGTCATTCTAATGATGATTTTTGCTTTCTTTTAAAATTTCCTGTAATCTTGAGCAAAGTGGCTTGTCTAAAAATACCTTACAGTGTGCAGATTTTGCAATAGTAAAACACAAATCTTTTTCAGATTTACTCATTACTCAGTTTCACTCTATGGAGTAAATGAGTACAGCTACATTTTTAACATTTAAAATGGATGTCACGCCTCTGGCATTAACATTCCTGTATTTGACTAGATCATTATTTTACACTTCTTATTTAATATGCCGCATGACTTTACCTGGACATATCTGTTTTCAAATCTTATTACGAGTGAATTTTTTATCGGGTCCAATGATTTGACATTCTTGCATGGGTGAACTCTCGAGCTTTAGCCTTTTTAACCTACCGAGCCTAAAGCATAAATCATTTATAATATATTCGGTCCTTTCTGGGTTATTGCACCCTTATCTTTTTCTATTCCATTTTTATTTTAACAATAATTTATTTTAACTGCTATTCTGTTTTTTGATTGCTATACAGCTCAAACGTACTGTTCCATCAAGAATGTGGGACAATGCATGTAAAATAGGTTCAGTCATTAAAAACTTAATGTTCCTCTCAGAAATTCTGATAACTTGTCTTTTGAATTGTTATTGACTGCTTACAGTTTGTGCACGGTTTGCATCATCTGTGTGGAGTTTGGATGAATTGGTGTGCATTCAATTCATATTTCACTAACACATTGTTTTACAGCTGAATACATAGACACAACGTATACAGAAAATGAGTAGCTCATTGATAAAATAAATACTATTCATTACTTATCCTCTTCCCCCATCCCTCAGTTTAGTGTGTTCATTTTGATGACACACTTTTCTTGGACTGCAAAGCGAGATTAGAACATTTACGGCCATGCCAGCCAGAGTGCAAAAACACTAGCACACGGTCATAACTGACTGATTGATTCACTCATAATTTTGTAGTCAAGGGTGGAACTAAGATGAAAGTTTTAGGGCATTCATACTCCAGATGCTGATTCATGTCAAAAGCTACAGGCAGCTATCAAAATGAATGACTTACCAAGCTGATTACAAAGTGATTTTAGAACAGAGAACTTGTCCTTCGTCCTCCTGAACAGAATCGGCAAAGTTAAATGATGTTCTCCTTCTTCCACAAAATGTTGTAGGTTTAAGCCCCGCTCCAAGACATAAGGGCTAGAAATTTGGCTGTTTAGCACTACCATTAGCGCCAGAGAGGGGCGCTAAGGGGCCGCTAAACACCTAGCACCCGAGCGCCGGACTGTCACCTCCTGCCACAAACTTCAGTGAAGGTTTCGCGGCGACGTTGACAACTTGGTGACGCCACCAAGTGAGCCACGCCTCTGTAGTCCCGCATTTGGAAAATGTACTTCTTTGCCTGTGGTTGTGCCTGGCGGTGACACTGGTAGGGATAAACAGTCGGTACAGTGACGATCCCGGGCGATATCGTCCGGCGTGCAAGTTAAGTGCTGAAATGTCAGTTTTTCAACTTATATTTATTTGTTGCAGTAATGGAGAAGTGTGGGTGAAGTTTATTGGCATTTTCATCCTAGCGTCAAAAAATTGAGTGGGCCTCCTGCGCTATCACTCCGTTAGCACCCTAAGAGGAGTGTGGGGCGATACAACTGAATATCGCACTTTGAGGCAGTAGACATCGCCCTTGCTAAAGGTAACGCCCCGGCACCATCACCGCTTCAAAGCTGGCGATACCGAATTTCTAGCCCAGGGTCTATGCCAGCACTTCAGTGCAGTATAGAGGGAATGTTGCACTGTTTGAGGTGCTTTCTTTCCAATGAGGTGTAAAACCGAGATCCCATCTGCCTGTGAAGATTGACGTGAAAAAATCCCATGACACTATTAAAGAACAGCAAAGAGTTCTCTCAGTGTTCCAGCCAAAATTATTCCCTCAACTGATACTGCAAAAACAGATCCATTAACTGGTGATTCATTTAATTTAGTGGGATCTTATTGTGTGCAAATTGTCTGTCATGTTCACCCACATAATGACAATGTCCTCATTTCAAAAATCATTCATTGATCATGAAGCACTTTGAAATGCCCTGAGGCCATGATAAGGTGTTTTATAAATGTAAATTAGTTCTTACTTGCTTTATGTAACTCTGCTAATAAATACAAAGGGGCCGACTTTGGTAGCCGAGCATTTCTTGACGACCACCGGGTGGGAGGTCTATTTTTGGCATCCGCTGCTGCCGGGTCCCGTTGGGAGCCGATTTCGTCGCCATTGTGTGGGCGGCAGCGAGAGTGGCAGTCGGCGACAGTTGGCGGGCGGGAGTGGGCGGGTGCGGGACTCGGCGGCAAACGTCATTAGAGTGCATCAGGTGGAGGCCTCTCCACTCAGTATTTTCGGAGGGCCTCCAATGCACATGCACGGGATTTCGGTCTTTTTTTTGTAGTTTTGTGGATGGGACCTGTCGTCCTTTTGTGGCCCTTGCAGGCTACTTGAAGTGCTCATGGCCATAAAAGGAGAGGGAAGAGGAGAAAGGAGAGAGAGGAGAGAGGAGACAGAGAAGAGAGGAGACAGAGAAGAGATGAGAGAGAGGAGAGGGTTGTTTAGTGTGATATATTCACAGAGCACAAGCACACACAGCTTCCAACATGACAGGCAGCTCTCTCTCGGAAGCCTCCAGAAACTGCCTGGTTCTGCTTATTATTAACTCTGCAGTACCCAATATGTCTACATCCACAGTGTGGCGCTACAAACATTACAAGCTTACAAACATTACACATCTCCCTCCTTAATGAAGAAGTTATTATAACAAACATCATACATAACTTTCATGTTTATACATAACACAGGATATAGACTTATTTTCTTCCATATTTACAAATTTAACTTTACCACTTGTTTTCTGTTTCGAAGAGGATACCTTCACTCTCAAACAGAACCTTCCAAACATGGTGTCGAATCTAATCTCATTCGAGGCTCATCCTGAGGAAAGTTTTCCTCCACGGAATTTCCTTGATTTTCATTTGAACTCACTCTAACTTCAGGCTCTTTGTTTTCCTGATTCGGACTCAGACTTTCATTCTGATTCTCTCCTGGATTTGTTTCCAGTACATTGGATTTAGGGTTTGCCACTGGTGTATCAAAACTATCTGATGAGTCAGAACTAATTGAATCATTCCCACCTTCAACTCCTTCCATGTCTGTAGGTAAAATATGATCAATATGAACAAACCTAACCTGTCCATTATCAAACATCTTTACCAAATATGTGCGAGGATCACATATCTTCACCACTTTTCCTGGTAACCACTTTAAGCATTTATGGTGATGATTCTTCACTCTCACCTTCTGGTTTAATTTTACACTTCTCTCTTTTACTCTACCTCTATCATGATTCTCTTTCTGTCTTAATTGTGTCTCTTCTACGGATTGTGCCAAATTTGGCTTTAACAACGAGAATCTGGTTCGTAGCTGTCGTTTGAGAAACAACTCTGCTGGTGTTCTACCAGTAGTCGTATGAGGAGTATTTCGATATGCAATCAAAAAATTAGCCAATTTGTGATCCAATGACAACTGTTGTTTCTTTGGATTTGGATTTAACATTTGTTTTATGAGGGTACATTTTACAATTTGTACAGTGTGCTCTGCTGCACCATTCGAAGCAGTGTGGTATGGTGGAACCTTGGTATATTTCAGATCATTTTTGCTCTTGAATTGTGCAAATTCTTCTGAACGAAATTGTGGTCCACTATCTGAAACAATTTCTTCAGGGTGGCCAAATGAAGAAAATAATTTTGTAAAATGTCCAATGTTTTACTTGTTGTTATTTTCCACATTGGAAACACCTCAACCCACTTCGAATGGCTATCAATCACAATGAACAATTGTTGTCCTTCTAACTCAGCAAAATCAATATGTAACCTTTGCCATGCCCTGGGAGGCCATTTCCATGGCTGTATTGGTACTGGTGGTGGTTGCTTGCTTACCGATTGACATGTCATACAGTGACTCACGATGTACTCGATATCTTTATCAAGACCTGGCCACCATAAATAACTGAGTGCAAAACTCTTGGTCAAGCACATTCCCAGGTGCTGGTCATGGAGGTCTCCGAATAATTTGGACCTGAATTTATTTGGTATAATCACTCTTGCACCACACATGATACAATCTTTATCGACTGATAATTCATTCCTACGATGAAGAATGGATATGTATCTTTGTCTGTTACCTGGTTTGGCCATCCATTTGCAATATACTCATACACCTTTGACATCACTGGGTCACGTTTGGTTGCTCTACCAATCTCTTCAGCTGTGACTGGCAGTTCATCAATGTATGAAAAATAAAACACTTCTTCCCTATCAGGTGTAACTTGTGATGTTAAGGCAATCTAGACATTGCATCAGCATTACTGTGATCAGCTGATCATCTGTATTCAATATCATATATATATGCTGACAAAATCAAAGCCCATCTCTGCATTTGGGCTGCAGCTAATGTTGGAACTGGGGACTTTGGATGGAGGATTGCTGTTAGGGGCTTATGGTCCATAACGATGGTAAACTTATGACCATACAAGTATTTGTGAAACTTCTTGACCCCAAAAATTAATGCCAAAGCTTCCCTTTCAATTTGCGCATAATTACTCTCACTGGCACTGAGAGTGCGTGAAGCAAAAGCAATTCGTCTCTCCTCCCCACTACGTGATATATGAGAGATTACTGCCCCAACTCCATACGGAGAGGCATCACATGCTCGCTTAATCTCCTTAGATATGTCATAGTGAACTAACATGGTGCTCTCTACCAATTTGCTTTTACACTCCTTGAATGCTGTATCGCATTCTTTTGACCACTTCCAATGGACCTGTTTTTTCAATAGTTCATTCAATGGATGTAATACTGTAGCCAAATTTGGTAGGAACTTCACATAATAGTTCAAAAGACCCAAGAATGAACGAAGTTCAGTGACATTCCTGGGAGTGGATGCATTTCTAATTGCATCCAGTTTTTCGTTGGTCGGATGTGAACCATCTTTGTCTACTCTGTACCCTAAGTACTCTACTGAGTTTTTAAATAACTCACACTTACGAGCAGACACTCATACTCTGTGCTTCTCTAGCCGTTTGAGGATTTCATTCAATATGTTATTATGAATTTGCCTATTTGGTGCTGAAATTAGTATGTAATTCAAATAACATACTACCCCTTCAATACCTTGCAAAATCTGGTTCATCACTCCTTGGAATATGGCAGGGGCAGAAGACACTCCAAACAGTAGCCTATTAAATTGATATAGGCCGAGATGAGTATTCATCGTCAAACATGACTTGGTCTCCTCAACTAGTTCAAGCTGTAAGTAGGCACTTGTAAGATCCAGTTTTGAGAAGATCTGACCACCTGTCAGTGTTGTGAACAAATCTTCTATATTCGGCAAAGTATTGGGGACATTACCCTCTAGAATCTGGTTTACGGTTACTTTATAATCACCACACAATCTTACCTTACGATCGGACTTAGGTACAACAACAATGGGTGTAGCCCAATTACATCGATCTATCTTACAAATAATGTTCTCAGTCTCTAGTCTTTTGATTTCTTGCTCAACTTTCTCCTGATTGCATATGGTATGGAACATGGCTTGTAGTAAACCGATCTAGCGTCCTTCTGTACCCTGACACTCGCCTTGAAACTTTGGATCGGATGCCCGTTTCGCAGAACACTTTCGGATACTGCTTGATAACCTCATCCGTTGATGAAAATCTCGCTTCCACACAGAAAATCTTACTCCAACCCAGCTTCAGTGAGCTCAACCAATTTCTTCCTAGTGAGGCAGACTTGTCTCCTTTCACTACTATTAGAGGCAAGTTCTGAAATTGATCTTTATATTTCACCGGTACGGTGATACAACCTACCACAGGAATTTTCTCTCCCGAGTAGCCTCGCAGCTCTATCTTGGATTTCTCCAGTTGGAAATCACGCAATTTGTCGGGGTAGAGTGACTCCGGTACTACACTCACGGATGCACCCGTGTCAATTTCCATTGGTATCTTGAATCCCGCAACATCTATGTGGATTTTGATGCTTTCCGAATCGCTGTCCATTTACCTCCTGCTCCTGATGACGTGTAACTCTAGCATCTCCTCGTCCTGTTGTTGTTCTTCCATGCTATGTAATCTCTTGGGATTTCTACTCATAGCTTTGAATGTTGGACTCATAGCTTTAAAAACTGGTTTACCCTTCAGTCGGCATGCCTTCGCAAGATGCCCAGTCTTTCTGCAGAAGAAACACTCTGCCTTCACATATGGACAACTTTGAGTAATGTGTTGTCTTTTACCTTGAACCTGCAGGTGATTTACCTCGGTTGACTGATGACCGTAATCATTATTTAATTCTCGGGAATATTGTTCGGCCATGCCCATTGACCTCGCTGTCTGATAAGCAATCTCAAAAGTCAAGTCATCCATCGTCAATAACTTCCTTCTGATCGCATCATTTTTCACCCCACAAAAAAAAGATCCCGTAAAGCTCGGTTTTGAAAGTTTCTAAAATTACAGTGCATCGATAGCTTTTTTAATGCTACGATGTAATCACTGATACCTTCATCAGCCTTTTGATTCCGAATCCCGAAACGATAGCTTTCAGCAATTTCAAACGGTTTGGGTTATAGTGCTTCTCCAGCTTCGTTAAAATCTCTTTAAGCGTTGTATCCTTTGGCTCGTCAGGCACAAGCAGATTTACAAGGGTTTCATACAATGCTGGACCCGCCTCCGATAAGAAGATCACTTTCTTACTTCCAACACAGCCCGGTTCTGGACTGCATTGTTTGGAACTTCGATTATGTTATTTGCAGTGAAATACATTTCTAGTCAATCCACATACGCTTTAAAACGTTCCCGGTCATGTCTATATTCCCCCAAATGTCCGATTACACCTGCTATTTTAATCTCTAGCTGTTCACACTGTGTGCTGTATCTTACCTCAGATTTTTGTAGCTTTTTCCAAAGACAGAAACTTCCAAAGTCTATCTGACAGCTGGCTGAATCCTTCACCAACAAAATTTAAGCTTTAAATCATCCAAAAAATCCCATCCTCATTGCCAAATGTGATATATTCATAGAGCACAAGCACACACAGCTTCCAACATGGCAGGCAGCTCTCTCGCGGAAGCCTCCGGAAACTGTCTGCTTCTGTTTATTATTAACTCTGCAGTTGCAGTACGCAATACGTCCACATCCACAGTGTGGGGCTACAAACATTACAAGCTCACAGACATTACAGTTGGAGAGCAGAGGTGGCATTGGAGAGGGAGCAATCTGAGTTGCAGAGGGGGCAATTTGACAAATTTATACCCAAACTTTTGAGCAGCCATTCCTCTCATCATAGAGGATGAGTGGGCAGAAATCATCAATGAAGACTGCCAGAAACAGGCCCAGCACTCTGTGGTTCAATAAGCAGGAGTTGGAGGAGAAAGTGACAGAGGTGGAGCGCAGGTACAGCGGACTCACCCGGGATGGGCGTGGCAAGCCTCCACTAACCCAATACTGATGTCTTTGGCTGAACATAGATCAGATAGTCAGTGCAATGGGCAACGTGGAGCAGGATGGAGACCAAGGCCACAAAAGGTGGAACGATTTGGTGGCGGCAGCTAAAGTGAGCACAAGTTTATTCCCTCCCAAGGCCAAAAAAGCTATGCGCCAGATGTGTGTGTGTGTTGTAGTGTGTGGGGTGGGGGGCATCAGCAAAAGGGGTAAAGGCTGCAACATTTCTTTGTGCAGAGTAAACAAGCAGCCAAACAAGCAAGCCTGAGTGTGACTGGAGGGGGCCCACAAGATGTGGTCCAATTGACCAGGCTGGAGGAGAGTGCATTAGCATTGGTGGGTCATCGCTGCATTCCAACCACAAACGTTTATGAAAATCCAGTGCTACCGCAGGGTAAGGCTACACACATCTCTGGTGTCAGCGATGGTCATGGTATGAAAGTACTTGCAATGTTAATGCACTCGCGGTTGAACACACACTTTGTCACCCATTATTGGTGTGGACATGTAGAGATGGAACTCCTTGCTGGCATAATGTGAAATGGAACAGCTCACGTCTCACTTTCACCACCACCACCACCTCCACCTCCCTGCCCCCCAACGCATCCCCCCCCACCCCTCCTGCAGACTGAAATGTTGTCCTCTACTTGCAGATGCTGAGTTGGACACCACGGATCTGGAGAGACCATCGACTTCTGGCCTTCACAGAAGTCGTCACACCCCAGCATCTCCCACCCCGACGTTCTCTACACCTGAGGACATCAGATCCTTCCTGCACCCCCAACTCACATCACCCGTGTCCATCGCTCCCACCTCCACCACCTAGGTCAGGAAGAAGAGGAGGGAGAAGGGATCATATTTGTGCCCCTTCACCTCAAGGATCCGGAAGCGCTTGACATCAGACCCTGCCACGTCAGCCAGGTGTCCGCAGAACCTCAGCGTCGGGCTCAGATTTCCTGGGATTTCCAACAGACTCAACTCAAGCAAGCTCAAGCAAATGCAGACTCCGTGGCGCAAAGAGAAGCAAGGTCCCAGCACCCAGCAGCATCGAGCAACAACCTGCGGATGCAGGACGGCTCGCTCTATTGAGCCAGCTATCAACTACCGATGTGGAGGTAGGTCGCGAGATGCTGCAGACCATGGCTGGGATAGCTGCCAGCATCGCCACAATCACTCAGCAGCATGATGAAAGGATGGAGCGCCTCCTCACAGTGTTGGAGCGCACATCAGAAAGTGTTGAGGCCATAAGGCAGGAGATGCTTCTGCACGCGTGGTGCAACCCCCGACTTCACACCCTCAAGGCACACAGATGCGGAGGAGCAGGAGATTCCGGTATCTTCGGTCCCGCGCCCTACGTTCTCACCGATACGCATAAGTCTACGCACATTGTGCTGCCCTCCTGCACAATCTCCTCAACCAGAGGCAGTGAGGGACAGAGGAGGGCCACTCCATCGAGTAGGCGTGGGGAGGAAGAGAAAAGTGAGCATTGCTGCAAGGGGGAAGAGAGGTGGCGCTGCCGGGTAGAGGGGTGGGTGTTGCTTCCTCATCTAAATGTATGTGTATGTGATAATATTATATAACGTTTGTTATTGTGCTCTTGTAAATACACTCACATTGTTGACCCTCTGTTTGTGCGTGTGTCATTTTAACGTCTTATTTGTGATGCATTGTGCCAACCATACATCTGTCCCTCATCTGTTTCATCGGGAATATTTTCCCATCCACATCTGACTGCAATGTATAATGGGTCCTGTCATCAGGCCATCGCAAGACGACAATGAATTCAGGAAGTGTGCCATTTAATTACACTAGTTTACCAAGTTGCAGGGAAGACATTAAGGCTTGCACTTCAACCCTTTTTTTGTGAGGCCAAACATGGAGGAGTGCCATCCCTGAGGTGACATGGTCATCGGTTACATTGCAGTTCATTGTGCGAGACAATTAATAAATCAGCTTGAATGTACATGTGAGATGCTGAACACTTTTCAGACATAATAATTCTCCCTTCGCCATTGGCCTTCTCAATGAAGGACTTTCAGCGAGGTGCAACGAAAAACTTCCATTAGCTTACACACATTTCAGTCTGTTTTATGACATCCAATCTAAACATCACCATCAGCAATAAAGTAATGCAACATTGACCTAACTTCTTTCCAGCAGTCCCACTGATATAGTGCAGAATCCGACTGGCTGCCATGATGTGATGGCCACCAGCATTCCCTCCCAGCCGATCTGCAAGTGCTGGCCTATTGCACTCCACCTCTCCCTCCCTCCCTCCTGATCCGATGTGCGATTGTTGGCCGACTGCTGCGCAACTCAGACCTGCTTTTCCAGAGCGGTCCTTCTGACGGACGTCAGGTCGATGGGAGGCCAGGAAAAATCACCAAAATGACCGTTCACAGACATCCGGCATGGGCAGGCGGAACCCTGCCACACCAAGTTCCCGCCAGGCGGAACCTCGACAGCAGATGGCCGGTTCCGGAGAAATCGGCCAAAAAATGGTGATTTCCAACGGGACCTCGGTGGCTGCAGGTGGGACAGCAACGAAAGTCGGTCCTAATCTCTCAGCCTCGAGAAAAGAAAGATTTGTCTTCAGCTTAATCAGCTGTCTTTTGTATTCAGAATGTTCTTACTTCGAATACCGTTTTATAACACCACCTGACTGAAGAATGTTCATTGCGCTTATCCATTTTCTGGATTTCATCAGAGTATCAAAATGCTAACAGTTTGCTCCTGGACGCAGAGAGGGGCAAATTCAAAATAGGCCAATGGTACATTATTGATATGCATTTGATGTGTCAATTCTTGAAACTCCAAAGAAATAAACCCTTCATAGTCCAGTTCTCCTTTTAATCTGCCAATGTCTGTATTAAATACTGATGGAATTTTATCAGGGGTGACCAGTTAGTTGTTGCTGAACCAACAGTGGAGAGGCAGCACTAATTACATGGCCACAAACCTCTGTCAAGCTCTTTCATCTAAAAAGTTGACACCTTCCAATCAAATCAAGTTTTATTAGAATATTCCAAGATCACTACATTCATTGCTGACCCTTTTACAGGTACAGGCATAGGCATTCCCAAGACCAGCAGGTACAGTGAGCTGAATGGAAAATAGAGATTTTTTCCCCTTGCCTAAACCAATAACTTCAGTTTAAAACCAGTAAATAATCCCTGTACATATGGAGAACACATTTCCTTTGATGGTTTCAGTGAACCACATTTTAAAAGTCTTATGAAACTGAGATAGCATTTTATTTTAACTAAATGTCAGCTTGAGCTCTTAGCTCTTACTAATTTAAATATAACATCAGCGTTTACAATCATAAGTGGTGATTTTTTTCCCTCTTGGTTTATACTCTTACTCCCATGTGTATAACTTGTATTGACAAAATTATAGTTTATGTCCTTATAAGCGTCCCAAAGGTAATTACACTTTATATATCGCCTCAGGATAGTAATTAATAACCTATTAATTCAAGATCCACTGAGTAACTTTGAAATACATTTTAAACCTTGCTTATCTGGTCATTATGGAACTGCTATGTTAATATTCTCAAATGGCAAACTTTCTAACCATCATGTATTTTGAACTAACTTGTCGCCTATTGGAGATATGTTCTGAATGGACACATCACAATATTTTGTATTACTTTATCAGAATTTCAAAATGCAAACAAAAGTGAAGCAAAAATAAGCACTCGTGGGTGTCAATCTTAGCCCACTCCAATAGGTGTAAAAGGGCCGTACGAGTGTTAAAGGGTGGTGCAATACTTTCTGCCCCATTTGCATGTGTATGCAGTCTGTCACCATTTTTTCTCCGGTTAGGACCTGGGTGGTCCACAAAAGGACTATACTTGTTTTAATTAATACTTGTTAAATGGCTTTTTAACTGCTTCAGAAATGTTAAATGATCATTCTTACAGATGCATTATGATTGGCCATTTTTGGTTATTCTAGCTAATGAAATTGGCTCTTTAAAAATCACACAAATGTGCCAGCCTGCATCAGGTGGCAGTATTATTTAAATAGGGGTCCTATCATGCAGACAGGATACCTGGTGCGATTTTAACAGGAAATAGCGGGACAGCCGCTGAGTGCATGACCCGCCCAGGAAAATGGTTGGTACAGATAGCAGGCGGGCCACACGAGATGATGTTTAAAGGGGCACTCACATGAATTGTTTTGAATCACTGAACCGAGTTGGAAGTGAGGTTAGTTTAATCTGACTCATGAGCGAAAGTGAGGGTGCCAGGCTGCCTTTTGCTGGCCTGGTTGAACCCTGGGGTATAATTGTCGGGCCGACCTGGCAGTTGGCCAACAAAAAAATAAAATGGTCGTGGCAGTGATGATGCACTTAGAAAGGGTCGGCAGCAGTGGGGCGGAAGTGGGGACCGCCAGAAAAATCAACCAGGTGAATTTCGCTGGCGATGGCCATTCGGCCGCAAATCGCCGACCACTCGACTCCGCCGCTTGGCCACCTTTTTGGGAGGCTGAATTTCGGCCCCATAGAGTGCTATCAAGTGGCACTTAGTCGTCAATAACCTGCTCACTGCCAGCACTGCATGGGGCTGAAATTCAGCTCCCTAAAAAGGCCACTTACCGCCAGAACGCAGTGGCCAGGCGGCAGAGTCGAGCAGCCACTGATTTCCGGTCCAATGGCTGCTGCGAGTGAAGTTCAGCTCGAGGGTTTTTCTGGCGGTCCCCACTTGCGCCCCGCCGCTGCCAACCGTCCTAAGTGCATCATCACAGGGCGCACCGCTGATCTTCCACACCCCCCGCGAAACTTAGTTGTAAAAATCAAAAATCCGTCGCACGGTGCCCCCGACAGCTTTTTCTGACGGTGCACCTTGCATTCACTCTGTGAGCCATGGCAGCGCAGTGGCCCTTCGAGAGGAAGGTGTATTGCCACGGCCGCCATGTTTTCTTTTGCCGGCCGACTTCCCGATCGGCCGGACAGTTATGCCCCTGGGTTCGTGGGGCCGCTGACATGCAACCTGGCACCCCTTCTGGCCCAGTGTACTGAACCTAAACAATCGCTGCTTCTCTCCCCTTTAAATGAGGGGAGAAACGTGGTGACGCACACGCATATTGCCGTCATCACCGCACCGCTGCTGATTGACAGTGGCGGTGACTCTGTCGCACCTCCACTTCCGTCCCTCTAGAGTACTTACCTCCGCACTTCCACCCCCATTATGACCGACTTCCTGTCCGACTGAAAAAGCTGACAAAGAGCTGAATTTCGCGAAAGACGTTGCCTCACCGGAAGCTGCAGTAAAAGCACTTCAAAAGCGGTAGGTGCGACCCGTTTTGGATGGGGCTGAATTTCAGCCCCCATGTCTCCAGACCTCATGTATGGCCCAAACATTAACACAAGACCCAAATAAAAACATAAGAAATAGGAGCAGGAGTAGGCCATTCGTCCCCTCGAGCCTGCTCGGCCATTCAATAAGATCATGGCTGATATTCTACCTCAACTCCACTTTCCTCCACTATCCTCATATCCCTTAATTCCCTTAATATCCAAAAATCTATTGATCTCTGTCTTAGATATATACAACGACTGTTTAACCACCCTCTGAGTGATGAAATTTCTCCTCATCTCAGTCCTAAATAGCTGCCCCCTTATTCTGGGACTGTGACCCCTGGTTCTAGACTCCCCAGCCAGGGATAACATCCTCCCTGTATCTACCCTGTCAAGCCTTATAAGAAATGTGTATGTTTCAATGAGATCACCTCTCATCCTTCTAAATCCGAGGGAATATAGGCCTAGTCTACTCAATCTCTCCTCATAGGACAATCCCCCCAACCCAGGAATCAGTCTGGTGCACCTTTGTTGCACTCCCTCTATGGCAAGTACATCCTTCCTTAGGTAAGAAGATCAAAACTGTACACAATACTCCAGGTGTGGTCTCACCAGGGCCCTATATAATTGCAGTAAGACGTCAGAGGTGAGGTGAGAGTGCCTTTAACATCACTAGCCCTTCTGGTTGTGTCATATTAACAGCTATATTTTTCTTTTTAGTTGATAAAAGGATTACTGTCCCATTTTAAAAATATTTCATTACAACTTATTAACAAAATGGCACATTTGCATGATTTTTAAAGAGCCAATTTCATTAGCTAGAATAACCAAAAATGGCCAATCATGATGCATCTGTAAGAATGATCATTTAACATTTCTGAAGCAGTTAAAAAGCCATTTAACAAGTATTAATTAAAACAAGTATAGTCCTTTTGTGGAGCGTGCACAATTTGGATGTAATATCAACTAGAGCGAGATACAACTTCAGGGCTATGGCAGGGGGGAGCTTGGTGGGAGGTTTGGCTTTGTGGGAAAGGGGAAAGAGGGAAGCAGCAGACACAGCTGAACATATGGCCCTAACCTTAACGGCAAAGAAGTCCAGGAGCTCCACACACGTCTTTAGAGGGAAGGGTGGAAGGGTCAGGGGAGTGGGGTTGGTAGGGGAACAATGGAGCCAGGGGTTTCTTTGCTCTCCAGGATGATTCTGCAGTAGTGGCTTGTTTTGACAGAGGAGAGTGAGGCCTGATAACACTTGATATGGTCCAGGCAGATCTGGTGATGGATGGCTAAACCAGTTATACACCAGATATGCTCAAGTCTGCACCCCTTGGACCCGAGGGCGTGAAGAGGGGGCAGTTGGGGGCAGTCCAAGGGAATGACTGGAATAGGGGGCAGTCAAGGTTTTACTGGAGACAGGGCATCAACGGTGGAGGTGGGGGAGTGGTGGAGCAAATTAAATGAACAGCTGCAGAAGTATCATGGTTTGACTTGGGGGAGAGTTTTTGCGATGGGTGCCTGCATGGCCAATGATAGCTGAAACAGGAAAATGGGTGTGGATTGCAGCTGGGAGGGGCTGGCGGATGTCTTGTCCGACTGCCACTCTACCCCAGTGTCTCTTTCACTTTGTTATGGGTTCCCTAATGAGAAAGGTTTTCAAACTGGGGCCCCTGAACCCTGCATATTTACATTTCTGTACTTTTCTATATTTATTGATTAACTGGCACATATGTCCTGTATAATAAAACAACGTTTCCTGCTACAGTGGAATTGATTCCTTTCAGATAGATGTCACTGTTCTCAGGAGTGTATATTGGAAGAGAGTTTTCCACACATAAACACTTGAAAACCATAGCTTTAAGGAATAAATAGTTCAAAACTTGGAATTCTGAGCATTCCCAAATTTCATCACTCCCCCATTGGTGGCCGTGCCTTCAGCTGCCGAGGTCCTTAGCTCTGGAATTAATTCCCTAAACTTCTCCACCTCTCTACCTCTCTTTCCTCCTTTAAGTCACTCCTTAAAACCTACCTCTTTTTCCATTTCCTTCTCTAATCTTGTCTGTGAAAAGAGAATCCATAAACTGGTCAAATATGCTCATTTTTCGAAAAAAAAGCAAAGAAAACTGCTCTAACAGGATACACAAATCATTTAAATAGGTCCTATCGTGCAGGGGTTTATAATACAATGCACTGGAAGGTGGCTGCAAGAATGCAAGAAAAGTGGCAAATGCCAGCTTGACTTTATCTGCGTTACTCCAAATAAAATTAAATTATAGTAAGTGTTGGTGGTGGTGCTGGAACAGTAACAATTAAACTCTGAACAGTGCACTAAAAAAATAGAACTTTGGACCAAAATCCCAGAGTGAATAATTCATGCAGAACCAACTGAACTGTATGATCATGAGAACAGGAATTGGAGGAGGTGGAAGAGTTGTTAGCATCCAGAAAGGGCTGAACCGTCGTGCTTCATCTCAATCGGGTGGAAAAATCTTTCATTGCAGTTCAATAGTCTCCTGACTGGTTTCAAAATTGAGTGCACTCTTAAGTTTTAAATCCCAATACCAAGTGCTCACAAATTACCTCGAGCTCTGCTTTAGACTTGAAGATGACATGGAATGTATAACAGCCTTCTAGCTTGCTTATCTTTCTGATATCTCTGCAGTTTTGGTGATGCATTGAAATCTTCCCAAAGGTTAAGCTTGCTAATATTGGATCTGACGCCCGCACCCCCTCCACAACTGTTTCATTCAATACGAGTTGGCCTTGACTGGCCTTAAATGCATTTCGTTTTTCATTTTTGCTAAGTTCCCTCAAGTCCGTTTTAATATGGAGTAATCTTCAAAGCACCGTTAAAAATGGCTGACAGCCAAAGCTTTCTGCTGGCATTTCAATGTTTATACACGTGTACTATTTCACGGAACAGAGGGAAATATGGCCCGAAATCACAATGAGGAGGCTTTCCTGATTAATCCTGAATGCCACTGAGTTCAACTTTTAGAATCAAATAATTACTAAATTGCAAATATCTCAACATCTTGTTACTCAAACTTACACCACAGGACAAATCACATTCTATAGTCTGCATGAGAAATTAGTTCCACGAAAAGCTAGAAATAATAATGAATATCATTTGCATTGTGAAGTTTGATACAATGCCCTCCCCGCCCCATGCCTACTTCTTATGATGAATCTCATATACATTGATGCAATACCTCCTCCTTTTGTCATTTCATTAAAAAAAAATTGTTCCTGGGATGTGGGCGTCGCTGGCAAGGCTAGCATTTATTGCCCATCCCTAATTGCCCTTGAGAAAGTGGTGGTGGGCCTTCTTGAATTGCTGCAGTCCTTGTGGTGAAGGTGCTCCCACAGTGCTGTTAGGGAGGGAGTTCCAGGATTTTGACCCAGCGACCATGAAGGAGCAGCGATATATTTCCAAGTCAGGATGGTGTGTAACTTGGAGGGGAACTAGAAATCATTTGCATCTGCATAACCTCACAATAGTGCTTCAATTGCCTCTTGTGGGCAATGCAAACTACAAAATGTTCATTGAAATTAGGTTCTCAGCTGGAAATACATCAGAAGTGCAAAAAATGGAATGTGTTCCTGCCACCTTTAAGATCGCTTTAGTTTCCTTACCCATGGTTTCTTCACTCACAGATTATCTGGTCAGCCTTGCTTTGGGAGATATTTATCTTGCATGCATTGCTGGCTATGAGTTATCCTTTATTTATTGCTCTTTTGGATTTGGTAGAATTAAAAAAGCTTATATTTTCATAGTTTATCCTAGCTTATCAAATGAGCGTTGTTCGACAATCCAAAAGATTCCTAGGAGCTCCTATTTTTATTAAAGTGACCTGCAATATATTTTGTTCAAGAAATTCCTCACCTAAAAAATAATTTTTGCTTCTCTCGTGTCAATTGTAGGTTCATGATATACCGTAACCTATGCTGATTATTCTGATTGGTTCTACCTGATTCTGTCAGATGCTGGAGATTGCTCACATGCTATGGGGGTTGCAGGAAGATCAATGATCTCAGGAAAGAAGTAATGATGAGTTGGATCAAAGACACCTGGAGCTGGAAATTCGGCGATTTTGTGTCTGGGTTTTTGGTGTTATTTTACCTTTTTTGGTGAAAACTCGGTCGGCGGAAAATTCTGTGATGTTTTCAAATACTGCTGGAGAGAGGACCGTCGTCATGCAAGACTCGAAATATCGCTTTCGCAAAAAATTTGGCTCACCGTATTTTGTGCGAAAATTACCGACAGGGAAAAACTTGTCGTAGCAGGCTTGCCAGCAGCGGTATGTATGAAGACCTGCAAAAAGGTAAGTTAACATTTTTATTTTTTAATTCTTTTGCAGCGATTCAATAGATAAGTGACTTGTAAATGTTTTGTGAATTTTTGTTTCTTGTTTTTTCCAATTTATTTTTAGGTGTTTTCCACCCTCCCAAGGCTCAACTCGCAGCGGTATTGGCCTCGGACTAAAGTTAGCGAAGAGCGCAGTTTGCGCTGCGAATCCTCGGGCAACGGCGATTTTTACTGCTGTGCAAATTTAAGCTTGAATATCAGGCATGATAGCGATAGCGAATCGATAACGCTAACTTTGGCGAAAAAATACCATTATCGCTAAGAACCGAATTTCCAGCCCCTGGTATCACTTTTCTCCTTCTTGATCAAAGGTTCAAGAGAACACTTGTGGATTGATGATGACTGAGAAGAGCATTTCCTAATTCTCATGAACTCATTTCATGTATCCCAATTACGTGGGCTGGTAACTGTGGGAATACGTTTCATGTTTTCACAGTTGCTATCTTACATGGCTTAATGACTTTACCCAATAGTTTGCACAGGCTTGCTTCAGTTTCCCACATACCTTGTACTTTATATAGAACATGAGCTAGTTGTTTTTCTTCTAGGACTTATATACCACATGACCTTTGTTGACCTGTCCCACCCAGATTTATCTGTGGAAAAAAAGCAGTACAAAAAGGCATTTTGAGGAGATTTAATGTAACCAATATTCCAGGCAGTAGCTTTCCATACATGATTATATAGGTATCAGCAGTGGCCCACTCTTGCGGCTGAGACAGTAGGTTGTAGGATCAAGTCTCACTCTAGAAACAAAATCTAGGCTGACACTCCAGCGCAGTACTGAGGGAGTGCTGCACGGTCGCTGTCTTTTGGATGAGACATTAAACTGAGACACCTATCTGCCCTCTCAGATGGATGTAAAAGATCCCATGGCACTATTTTGAATCTTATTCTCTAAATTATATTATCACTAAAACAGATTTTCCAGTCTTTTGTGGGACCTTGATGCGTGCAAATTGAGGTTGTGAATGTCACTATATAAATTCAAGTTATTTGTTCTACGTTCTATTAAAATAAAGCTTCAGCAAAACAATACTAGTTTGCTGTGCCAATTAAAAACATTCAATGTTGGACTTGGCTAAAAGCTTAATGGGTAAATGCACTTAGAGGATGAGGCTGGAGAATTAATAATGGGGAACAGGAAAATGACAGAGACTTTGAACAAATGTTTTGTATCGTTCTTCACGGTTGAAGACACTACAAACATTCCAATAATAGATAATCAAGGGGCTATAGGGAGGGAGGAACTGAAAACAATCATTATCATTAAAGAAAAAGTACTCAATAAAATAATGGGACTAAAGGTGGACAAGTCCCCTGGACCTGATGGCTTGCATCCTCGGGTCTTAAAAGAAGTGGCTGCAGAGATAGTGGATGCATTGATTGTAATCTATCAAAGTTCCCTGGATTCTTGAGAGGTCCCAGCGGATTGTAAAACCACAAATGTAACACCCCTATTTAAAAAAGGAGGCAGACAGAAAGCAGGAAACTACAGCCCAGTTAGCCTTACATCCGTCGTTGGGAAAATGCTGGAGTCCATTATTAAGGAAGCAGTAGCAGGATATTTTGAAAAGCATAACACAGTCAAGCAGAGTCAGCATGGTTTTATGAACGGGAAATCATGTTTGGCAAATTTGCTGAAGTTCTTTGAGGATGTAATGTGCGGGCTGGATAAGGGGGAACCAGTGGATGTGGATGTGATGTATTTGGATTTCCAGAAGGCATTTGATTCGGTGCCACGTAAAAGGTTACTACACAAGATAAAAGCTCATGGGGATGGAGGTAATATGTTAGCATGGATAGAGGATTGGCTAACTAACAGAAAACAGAGAGTCGGGATAAATGGGTCATTTTCTGGTTGGCAAACGGTAACTAGTGGGGTACCACAGGGATCAGTGCTGGGGCCTCAACTATTTTCAATCTATATTAATGACTTGGATGAAATGACAGAGTGTAATGTAGCCAAGGTTGCTGATGATACAAAGATGGGTGGGAAAGCAAGTTGTAAGGAGGACACAAAGAAATCTGCAAAGGGATATAGACAGGTTAAATGAGTGGGCAAACATTTGGCAGATGGAATATAATGTGGGAAAGTGTAAGGTTATCCACTTTGACAGGAAAAATAAAAAAGGAAATTATTATTTAAATGGAGAGAAATAACAAAATGCTGCAGCAAAGAGAGACCTGGGCATGAAACACAACAAGTTAGTATGCAGATACAGCAAGTAATCAGGAAGGCAAATGGAATGTTGGCCTTTATTGCAAAGGGGATGGAGTATAAAAGCAGGGAAGTCCTGCTCCAACTGTACAGGATATTAGTGAGGCCACACCTGGAATACTGCGTACAGTTTTGGTTTCCGTATTTAAGAAGGGATATACTTGCATTGGAGGCAGTTCAGAGAAGGTTCACTAGGTTGATTCCTGAGATGAAGGAGGTTGTCTTATGAAGAAATGTTGAGAAGGTTGGGCCTATACTCATTGGAGTTTAGAAGAATGAGAATCTTATTGAAACATTTAAGATACTGAGGGTGCTCAACAAGGTAGATGCAGAGAGGATGTTTTCCCTCAGGGAAGAATCTAGAACTAGGGGGCATAATTTCAGAATAATGGGTCGCCCATTTAGAACTGAGATGAGGAGGAATTTCTTCTCTCAGATGGTCATAAATCTGAGGAATTCTCTGCACCAGAGAGCTGTGGAGGCTGGGTCATTGAATATATTTAAGGTAGAGATTATTGTGTTCCGAACACAGATGAAACTGCACACCGGGAGGTTAAAGTAACAGTGACCTCAGTCTTTATTAAGACACTCCAGAGTGAGGAACAGGCCTTAAGGGCTGGCTTATATACAGTGCTCCCAAGGGATGCTGGGATCCCTTGGGACTTCAGGGGATCCGCTCCCTGGTGGCAGAACATGGGAGTGCATGCTTTACAGATACACATCACTCCCCCTCAAAGTCAAAGTGAAAACTATTTACAAGGTGAGGCGGTCGGGAGTCTTTCTTTCCCTGGTGGACTTCCTCGGTACAAATGTCTGTTCTGGTGTGTTGGCTGTGCCCTCGCTGGGCTGGCGTGTTGTTGGCCCTGCAGGGCTGCTGGGTAAGCTGGGCCTTGCTGGGCTATTGGGTGTGATGGGTTCAATTTCCTGGTGGTGTCGTTGATCCTTTGGGTGTGTGTTGTGGACTTGAAAAAGGTGGTGTGTGCAGTGGGTTGTTCAGGGCAGTCTGTGAACCACGGCCTCGTTTGGTCCAGGTGCTTTCTGCAGATTTGTCCATTGTCTAGTTTGACAACAAACACCCTACTCCCTTCTTTAGCTATCACCATGCCCGCGATCCACTTCGGACCATGTCCATAGTTTAGCACATACACAGGGTCATTCAGATCAATTTCCCGTGACACAGTGGCGCGACCATCGTTTACATTTTGTTGCTGCTGCTTGCTCTCTACCTGATCATGCAGGTTGGGGTCAACCAGCAAGAGTCTGGTTTTAAGTGTCCTTTTCAAGAGTAGCTCTGCCGGGGGCACCCCTGTGAACGAGTGGGGTCTCATGTGGTAGCTCCGCAGTACTCGGGACAGGCGGGTTTGGAGTGAGCCTTCTGTGACTCGTTTAAGGTTCTATTTGATTTTTTGTACTGCCCACTCTGCCTACCCATTGGAGGCTGGTTTAAACGGGACCGGGGTGACATGTTTGATCCCATTGTGGGTCATGAATTCTTTAAATTCGGCACTGGTGAAACATGGCCCATTGTCACTGACCATTATGTCAGGCAGACCGTGGGTGGCAAACATGGCCCTCAGGCTTTCAATAGTGGCAGTGGCAGTGCTTCCCCACATTATTTCACATTCAATCCATTTTAAAAAAGCATCCACCACCACAAGGGACATTTTACTGAGAAACGGGCCCACATAGTCGACATGGATCCTAGACCATGATCTGGAGGGCCAGGACCACAAGCTTAGTGGTGCCTCTCTGGGCGCGTTGCTCAACTGAGCACACGCGCTGCATTGCCATACACGGAACTCTAAGTCAGATTCGATACACATGGGATCTGGCTATTGCTTTCATCATTACTATACCTGGGTATGTGCTGTGGAGATCCGAGATGAACGTCTCTCTGCCCTTTTTGGGTAGCACTACGCGGTTACCCCACAACAGGCAGTCTGCCTGAATGGACAGCTCATCCTTTCACAGCTGGAATGGCTTGATTAGCTCTTGCATTTCAATGGGAATGCTGGCCCAGCTCCCATGCAGTACACAGTTTTTTACTCGGGACAGCAGAGGATCTTGGCTGGTCTAAGTCCTAATCTGGCGGGCCGTGACAGGTGATTTATCATTTTCAAACGCTTCCATGACCATCAACAAGTCTGCGGGCTGCGCCACCATCAACAAGTTTGCAGGCTGCGCCATTTCCACCCCCGTGGTGGGCAATGGTAGCCGACTGAGAGCATCCGCACAGTTCTCGGTGCCTGGCCTGTGGCGGATGGTATAATTATATGCTGATAGCGTGAGTGCCCATGTTTGTATGTGGGCTGAGGCATTAGTATTTATCCCCTTGTTTTCATCGAACAGGGATATGAGGGTCTTGTGATCGGTTTCTAGCTCAAATTTGAGGCCAAACAGGTACTGATGCATTTTCTTTACCCCAAACACACGTGCTAATGCCTCTTTCTCAGTCATGCTGTAGGCCCCCTCGGCCTTAGAAAAGCTCCTGAAGGCATAGGCGACAGGTTGCAACTTCCCCGCAATGTTAGCTTGCTGTAATACACACCCGACTCCGTACGACGACACATCACATGCTAGCAGAAGTCTTTTACACTGGTTAAACAATACAAGCAGCTTGTTGGAGCATAAAATGTTTCTGCCTTTCTCAAAAGCAATTACATGTTTTTTTCCCCATACCCAGTTCTCACCTTTACGCAATAACACATGTATGGGCTCTAAGAGGGTGCTTCACCCCGGTAGGAAGTTACCAAAATAGTTGTTTTGTCCCAGGAACGACTGCAGCTCCATGATGTTCTGTGGCCTGGGCGCGTTCCTGATAGCCTCTGCCTTGGCATCTGCGGGCCGAATGCCGTCCGCCGCGATCTTTCTCCCCAAAAACTCCACTTCTGTTGCTATGAAGACGCATTTTGACCTCTTCAGCCGCACCCCTACGCGATCCAGTCGCTGGAGGACCTCCTCCAGGTTTTGTAGGTGCTCGACGGTGTCCTGACCCGTGACCAATATGTCGTCCTGAAAAACCACCTTGCATGGTGCCGACTTGAGTAGGCTCTCCATGTTTCTCTGGAAGATCGCTGCAGCCAACCGAATTCCAAACGGGCATCTGTTGTAGATGAACAGTCCATTGTGCGTGTTGATGCAGGTGAGTCCCTTAGAAGACTTCTCCAGCTCCTGCGTCATGTAGGCCGAAGTCAGGTCGATCTTGGTGAACGTCTTGCCTCCTGCCAGTGTCGCAAATATGTCATCTGCCTTAGGTAGCGGGTATTGGTCCTGTAGCGAGAAATGATTAATAGTTACTTTATAATCGCCGCAAATCCTGGACGTGCCATCACTTTTGAGTACTGGAACAATCGGGCTGGCCCACTCACTGAATTCCACTGGGACGATAATGCCCTCGTGTTGCGGCCTGTCCAGCTCAATTTCCACTCTCTCCCGCATCATGAGGTACCGCTCGCGCCTTGTGGTGAATGGGTCTTGCTCCTGGGACCAATTGGATCCGCACCTTCACCATGGAAAAGTTTCCAATGCCCGGCTTAAAAAGGGAAGGAAATTTGTTGAGAACCTGGGTACATGAGGCCTCATCGACATGTAATAGCGCTCGGATGTCATCCCAGTTCCAGCGGATTTTGCCCAGCCAGCTCCTTCCAAGCAGTGTGGAGCCATCGCCTGGGACAATCCAGAGTGGCAGTTCGTGCACTGTGCCCTCGTAGGTGACCTTGACCATGGTGCTGCCCAGGACAGTGATGAACTCTTTGGTGTACGTTCTCAGTTTCGTGCGGATGTTGCTCAGGGCTGGTCTGAATGCCTTGTTGCACCACAGTCTCTAAAACATCTTTTTACTCATGATAGATTGGCTAGCGCCAGTGTCCAGTACCATGGCTACGGGTAAGCCATTCAATTTTACATTTAACATTATAGGTGGACATTTCGTCGAAAATGTGTGCACCCTGTGTATCTTTTTCATCTGCCTCCTCTCTCTGAGGCTTGAAATTGGTTTGGTCCACCATGGACCGATCTTCCTCTTCCATGTCGTGGTTGGCAGGTTTTGTAGAGCTTGCAGCTCGTCTGCAAGCCTGTTGGAGGTGCCCCATTGTTCCACAGCTCTTGCAAACTTATCCTTTGAAGTGGCATTAATAGGCTGAATGGAAGCCTCCACAACGCTAGCAAGGTGTGAATTGCCTTGCATTCATCCTTTGTTGCATAGAAACATAGAAACATAGAAAATAGGTGCAGGAGTAGGCCATTCGGCGCTTCTAGCCTGCACCACCATTCAATGAGTTCATGGCTGAACATGCAACTTCAGTACCCCATTCCTGCTTTCTCGCCATACACCTTGATCCCCCTAGTTGTAAGGACTTCATCTAACTCCTTTTTGAATATATTTCGTGAATTGGCCTCAACAACTTTCTGTGGTAGAGAATTCCACAGATTCACCACTCTCTGGGTGAAGAAGTTTCTCCTCATCTCGGTCCTAAATGGCTTACCCCTTATCCTTAGACTGTGTCCCCTGGTTCTGGACTTCCCCAACATTTGGAACATTCTTCCTGCATCTAACCTGTCCAAACCCATCAGAATTTTAAACGTTTCTATGAGGTCCCCTCTCATTCTTCTGAACTCCAGTGAATACAAGCCCAGTTGATCCAGTCTTTCTTGAGAGGTCAGTCCCGCCATCCTGGGAATCAGTCTGGTGAACCTTCACTGCACTCCCTCAATAGCAAGAATGTCCTTCCTCAGGTTAGGAGACCAAAACTGTACACAATACTCCAGGTGTGGCCTCACCAAGGCCCTGTACAACTGTAGCAACACCTCCCTGCCCCTGTACTCAAATCCCCTCGTGATGAAGGCCAACATGCCATTTGCTTTCTTAACCACCTGCTGTACCTGCATGCCAACCTTCAATGACTGATGTACCATGACACCCAGGTCTCGTTGCACCTTCCCTTTTCCTAATCTGTCACCATTCAGATAATAGTCTGTCTCTCTGTTTTTACCACCAAAGTGGATAACCTCACATTTATCCACATTATATTTCATCTGCCATGCATTTGCCCACTCACCTAATCTATCCAAGTCGCTCTGCAGCCTCATAGCATCCTCCTCGCAGCTCACACTGCCACCCAACTTAGTGTCATCCGCAAATTTGGAGATACTATATTTAATCCCCTCGTCTAAATCATTAATGTACAGTGTAAACAGCTGGGGCCCCAGCACAGAACCTTGCGGTACCCCACTAGTCACTGCCTGCCATTCTGAAAAATCCCCATTTACTCCCACTCTTTGCTTCCTGTCTGACAACCAGTTCTCAATCCATGTCAGCACACTACCCCCAATCCCATGTGCTTTAACTTTGCACATTAATCTCTTGTGTGGGACCTTGTCGAAAGCCTTCTGAAAGTCCAAATATACCACATCAACTGGTTCTCCCTTGTCCACTCCACTGGAAACATCCTCAAAAAATTCCAGAAGATTTGTCAAGCATGATTTCCCTTTCACAAATCCATGCTGACTTGGAATTATCATGTCACCTCTTTCCAAATGCACTGCTATGACATCCTTAATAATTGATTCCATCATTTTACCCACTACCGATGTCAGGCTGACCGGTCTATAATTCCCTGTTTTCTCTCTCCCTCTTTTTTTAAAAAGTGGGGTTACATTGGCTACCCTCCACTCGATAGGAATTGATCCAGAGTCAATGGAATGTTGGAAAATGACTGTCAATGCATCCGCTATTTCCAAGGCCACCTCCTTAAGTACTCTGGGATGCAGTCCATCAGGCCCTGGGGATTTATAGGCCTTCAATCCCATCAATTTCCCCAACATAATTTCCCAACTAATAAGGATTTCCCTCAGTTCCTCCTCCTTTCTAGACCCTCTGACCCCTTTTATATCCGGAAGGTTGTTAGTGTCCTCCTTAGTGAATACCGAACCAAAGTACTTGTTCAATTGGTCCACCATTTCTTTGTTCCCCGTTATGACTTCCTCTGATTCTGACTGCAGGGGACCTACGTTTGTCTTTACTAACCTTTTTCTCTTTACATATCTATAAAAACTTATGCAATCCGTCTTAATGTTCCCTGCAAGCTTCTTCTTGTACTCCATTTTCACTGCCCTAATCAAACCCTTTGTCCTCCTCTGCTGAGTTCTAGCTTTCTCCCAGTCCCCGGGTTCGCTGCTATTTCTGGCCAATTTGTATGCCACTTCCTTGGCTTTAATACTATCCCTGATTTCCCTTGATAGCCACGGTTGAGCCACCTTCTCTTTTTTATTTTTACGCCAGATAGGAATGTACAATTGTTGTAGTTCAGCCATTCAGTTTCTAAATGTCTGCCATTGCCCATTCACAGTCAACCTCTTAAGTATCATTCGCCAATCTATCCTAGCCAATTCACGCCTCATACCTTCAAAGTTAGCCTTCTTTAATTCTGGACCATGGTCTCTGAATTAACTGTTTCATTCTCCATCCTAATGCAGAATTCCACCATATTATGGTCACTCTTCCCCAAGGGGCCTCACACAACGAGATTGCTAATTAATCCTCTCTCATTACACAACACCCAGTCTAAGATGGCCTCCCCCCTCGTTGGTTCCTCGACATATTGGTCTAGAAAACCATTCCTTATGCACTCCAGGAAATCCTCCTCCACCGTATTGCTTCCAGTTTGGTTAGCCCAATCTATGTGCATATTAAAGTCACCCATTATAACTGCTGCACCTTTATTGTATGCACCCCTAATTTCATGTTTGGTGCCCTCCCCAACAGCACTACTACTGTTTGGAGGTCTGTACACAACTCCCACTAACGTTTTTTGCCCTTTGGTGTTCTGCAGCTCTACCCATATAGATTCCACATCATCCAAGCTAATGTCCTTCCTAACTATTGCATTAATCTCCTCCTTAACCAGCAATGCTACCCCACCTCCTTTTCCTTTTTTTCTATCCTTCCTGAATGTTGAATACCCCTGGATGTTGAGTTCCCAGCCCTGATCATCCTGGAGCCACGTCTCTGTAATCCCAATCACATCATATTTGTTAACATCTATTTGCACAGTTAATTCATCCACCTGATTACGGATACTCCTTGCATTAAGACACAAAGCCTTCAGGCTTGTTTTTTTAACACCCTTTGTCCTTTTAGAATTTTGCTGTACAATGGCCCTTTTTGTTCTTTGCCTTGGGTTTCTCTGCCCTCCACTTTTCCTCATCTCCTTTCTGTCTTTTGCTTTTGTTTCCTTTTTTTTCCCCTCTGTCTCCCTGCATTGGTTCCCATCCCCCTGCCATATTAGTTTAACTCCTCCCCAACAGCACTAGCAAACACTCCCCTTAGGACATTGGTTCCGGTCCTGGCCAGGTGCAGACTGTCCGGTTTGTACTGGTCCCACCTCCCCCAGAACCGGTTCCAATGCCCCAGGAATTTGAATCCCTCCCTGCTGCACCACTGCTCAAGCCACGTATTCATCTGCGCTATCCTGCGATTCCTACTCTGACTAGCACGTGGCACTGGTAGCAATCCCGAGATTACTACTATAGTAGGATGGTCTCGTGGCCAATGCCCATTACAAAAAAGTCTCTGAGCATCTGCTCCAGGTAGCCATCAAACTCACATTGTCCTGCAAGTTGCGGACTCTGAGTCATCTGGGTCACCTGAGGCCTGCTGGCAGTTGCAGACCCATGGGTTCTGCCCTATACATTTCTGCTCGCAAACACAGTTCCAGTTAATTTATGAACATTGCTTTCACTTGTGTGCTGAGAGATTTGTTTGGTGTTATCACTGGTGGACATAAACGCCTGTGCTATGACAATGGCCTTAGTGTGGGTCGGTATCTCTACAGTCAAAAGTTTTCGTAGGATGGTCTCGTGGCCAATGCCCAGTACAAAAAAGTCTCTGAGCATCTGCTCCAGGTAGCCATCAAACTCACATTGTCCTGCAAGTTGCCTTAGCTCCGCGACGTAGCTCGCCCCTTCCTGACCTTCAGATCGCTGGCACGTGTCGAACCGATACCTTGCCATCAGCACGCTCTCCCTCGGGTTAAGATGCTCCCGAACCAGTGTACACAGCTCCTCATATGACTTATCTGTGGGTTTCACTGGAGCCAGAAGATTCTTCATGAGGCTGTAGGTCAGTGCCCCGCAGACCGTGAGGAGGACCGCTCTTCTTTTTGCAGCGCTTCCTTCTCTGCCCAGCTCCTTGGCTACAAAGTAATGGTCTAGCCATTCGACATAGGCTTCCCAGTCCTCACCCTCCGAGAACTTCTCCAGGATGCCCACAGTTTGCTGCATCTTTGCGTTGGATTCGTATACTCGTCGCCAGTTATTGTGTTCCTAACACAGATGAGACTGTACACCGGGAGATTAAAGTAACAGTGACCTCAGTCTTTATTAAGACACTCCAGAATGATTAACAGGCCTTAGGGGCCGACTTGTATACAGTACTCCCAAGGGATGCTGGGATCCCTTGGGACTTCAGGGGATGCGCTCCCTGGTGGCGGAACATGGGAGTGCATGCTTTCCAGATACACGACAGAGATAGACAGATTTTTGAGTAATAAGGGCTTGAAGGGTTATGGGGAGCGGGCAGGGAAGTGGAGCTGAGCCCAAGATCAGATCAGCTATGATCTTATTAAATGGCGGAGCAGGCTCCTATTTCTTATGTTTCTTATGATGTGATACTGAGTCATGCAGATCAGAAAGGTCTCCGGTTTAGTTCCTGGGTACTGCAATTGGCCTTGGCATCAGTGATATGTTTTGTCTCTGTTGAATATTTAACTTGTGTTTTTTATTGCTGCATACTGCATGTGAAGGGTTTAACACAAGATATTTCTCAACAGGAGATCTATGAGCTCAGAGACGGTCTAGTCTGGCTTTGGTCGGGTAAATTATTAGGGAAACACAACAGGGATTCTAAGGTGCTAATTGAGTTAAATATCTCCAAATTCTACATTGTATTGCAACACCATATGACACTGTCAAAGATTGGCTAAAGATTAAATACTGCTAAGGGAAATGCAGTCTTTTGTTTCAGTACAACTTCAAAGGGGTTTGAATTAAATTCTGTGGGAAATCTGTATACCTGCAGGAGTCTGCTAGGTACAGAGCTTTGCTCTGGCTGGCTATCCGGTGGCCCATGCTGGAAAATATATAAGTATGAACATTATGAGGAGGAATTGGGTTCAGCTAGAGTGCCCCAAATGGCAAAACAGCCTACCAGCCATCATCATCTCAACTCCCGCATGAGGAACAAGCAGTTGATGAACTATCAGAAAGCTGCTGAAAATATACCCATGGGATGAGTTATTGCCTTCAGGACCAATGGGGAGACAAGTCGAAAACAAATGTAATGTTACAGCACAGAAACACGCCATTCGGCCCAACTGGTGCATACCAGTGTTTATACTTCATACGGCCTCCTCCCAATCCCTCTTCATCTAACCCCCATCAATATTACCTTCTATTCCTTTCTCTTTCATGTGTCTAGCTTCCCCTTAAATGCATCTATGTTAGTGACCTTATCGTAGCAAATTCCACTCTCTAGGTAAAGAAGTTTCTCCTGACGCCCAGTTGGATTGATTAGTGGTATATTTATGACTTCTAGTTTTAGAATCCCACACAAGTGGAAACAGGTTCTCTTCATCTATTCTATCAAACCCTTTCATAACCTTAAAGACCTCTCTATCAGGTCACCCCTCAGCCTTCTCTTTTCAGAAGAAAAGAGCCCCAGCCTGTTTAATCTTCCGATTGTAATGTTATTTTGATTGGCAGCCTATGGTAGTGTCTGTGTAAAAATACATCTTGAATTGTAGTCTTTATCTCCTTTTTTTTTTTACTTTGTACCCTGCACTATAATTTGATTTGAGTAGTGTGACCTCCATTTAATATTTGAATGTAGAGATTGCAGGCAAAGCTGATTAAAACTAATTTATTCATCCAGATTTCAGCTCGGAATCAAAGAACATAAAAGAGACTGAAATGTCTTAAAATGTAGGATTCTCTATTGTTTAACATAGCCTCACCTGACTTTCAATAATTATAATGTGAGATAAATGGGGAATAGATTCTTTAATAACAAATCTGAATTTCAATGTTGCTTGGAATCTGCATAAAAGCCTGCGGGTGGGCGGGGAATAGACATAAATTAATTGTAGTTAAATTAGATCTGGTGTACGTCCTATCTGTTTCTGCCAAGTATTTGGAAATTATACAAAGATTTTGGTTACAGTTTTCTTGTTCATTGTATAGCTCTGGCAATGACTCTCCACGTAGCCCTTATTGCACTTAGATACTCTGAGTGAAGACCCTTTACAGGGCAGTTGGTACAATGTTACATTGTGAAAGAATTGTAAAACCACAACATCTTACATTTATAGCACACCTTTAACATATAAAACATCTCAAGGTGATTCACAGGAGCGATTATCAAACAAAGTTTGACACCGAGCCACATATGGAAATATTAGAACCGATGACCAAAAGCTTGGTTAAAGAGGTAGGTTTTAAGGAACCTTAAAGGAGGAGAGAGAGAGGTAGAGAGGCAGAGCAATCCGGCAAGGGAATTCCAGAGTTTAGGGCCCAGGCGGCTGAAGGCATGGCCGCCAATAGTTGAGCAATGAAAATTGCTGCTCAAGAGGCCAGAATTGGGGAGTGAAGAGAACTAGGAGGATTGGAGGGTTGGAGGAGGTTATAAAGATAGGAAGGGGTGAGGCCATGGAGAGATTTGAAAACAAGAATGAGAATTTTAAAATTGAAGCATTGTCAGGCCAGGAGGCAAAGTAAATCAACAAGGACAAGGGTGACGGGTAAGCGGGACTTCACATGAGTTAGGATATGGGCAGCAGAGTTTTGTATGAGTTCAAGTTCATGTAGAGTGGAAGATGGGAGGCCAGACAGGAGAGCATTGGAATAGTCAAGTCTAGATGTAATAAAGGCATGGATGAGGGTTTCAGCAGCGGATGAACTGAGGCAGGAGCGGAGTCGGGCAATATGTTGGAAGTGCAAGTAGGTGATCTTGATGATGGAGCAGTTTTGTGGTCAGAAGCTCATCTCATGGTCAAATACGATACGAAGGTTGCAAACAGTCTGGTTCAGCCTCAGGCAGTTTCCAGAGAGTGGGATGGAGTTGGTGGCTGGGGAATAGAGTTCGTGGCAGAGGCCGAAGAAGCTTTGGTCTTCCCAATATTTAGTTGAAGGAAATTTCTGCTCAACCAGTACTGGATGTTGGACAAGCAGTGTGACAAATCAGAGACAGTGGAGGGGTTGCGAGAGAAGATGGTGAGGTAGACCTGGGTGACGGCATTATACACGTGGAACCTGATGTTTTGTTTTCGGATGGTATCGCCAAGGGGCAGCATGCAGATGAAAAGAATTAGGGGGCCAAGGATAGATCCGACGGGGACTCCAGAGGTAATAGTGTGGGAGCAGGAAGAGAAGCCATAGCAGGTGATTCTCTTGATAGTCTGGAAAGATAAGAATGGAACCAGGTGAGTGGAGCCCCACCCAGCTGAATGATGGACGAGAGGCATTGGAGGAAGATGGTGTGGTCAACCGTGTCAAAGGCTGCAGACAGGTTATGAAGGATGAGGAGGGATACTCACATAGGATGTCAGTTGTGACTTTGATAAGTGTCATTTAATACTATGACAGTAGCGGAAACCTTATGGGAGGGATTCAAACATGGAGTTGCACGAAAGGCGAGAACAGTTTTGTAGGTGACAACACATTCAAGGACTTTGCAGAGGAAAGGGAGGTTGGAGATGGGGTGATAGTTTGCAAGGACGAAGGGATCAAGGGTGGCTTTTTTGAAGGGAGAGGTGATGACAGCATATTTGATGGGGAGGGTGACAATACCTGATGTGACGGCACCATTAACAATATCAGCTAACATGGGAGCCAGGAAGGGAAGTTGGGTGATCATCATTTTGTTGGGAATAAGGTCAGGGGAGCAGGAGGTTGATCTCATGGACAAGATAAACTTGGAGAGGTCATGAGTGAAGATAGGAGAGAAACTCAAGAAAGATGTGAGTTCAGGGCTAGGGCAGGGGTTTGGCCTGGTAGGCTACTGGAAGGGAGGAAAGCAACAGAGCCAGCTGAATGGATGGTCTCAATCTCTGTGACAAAGAGGTCCATGAATTCCTCGCACTTGTTGGAGGTGAGGGTACAGGACCTAATAGTGCTTTAGGTGGTCCAGCAAGATCTGCTGATCAATGCCTAAATCAGTTGTTCACCTTAAATGGTCAAGTCTGTGTCCTTTTGACTTATGGGAGCAGAGATGAGGGTCATACCAGTGGAATGACCAGGCTGAGAGAGAATAATGGTTTTAATGGGGACAAGGTGGAGATGAGGGTGTGATTGAGCAGTTGCAGAAATGTCTTGTGAATGGAGGGCCAAAGGCTGGACAATTGGGAATTTGTAAGAGCAGTTGTAAGTGACTCGAAGAAGAGTTTTTTTCCAAGGGTGGACACATAAGGAAGTGGGCTTGGGAGGGGAAGTGGGATGTGGGTGGAGAGGGATATAAGGAAGCGATCAGAAGTAGCCATATCTGTGGTTGGCACGATGGAAGTAGAGAGACAACGAGAAATGACCAGTTCAAGAGGGTAACTGTGAATATGGGTGGGGAAGTTTATATGGAGGGAGAGAGTAAGGGAGAATAGGAGAGCAGTGAACTCAAAGGAGACAGAGCATGATGAGTTGAAATGGAGTTTGAAATCACTGAGGATGAGAAGTTGCTCAGTGCATAGGCTGAGGGAGAAAAGTAATGAAGATATCGTGGTGAGAAACTTGGTGTAGTACTTGGGTGGACAGTAGAGAATGAGGATTTTAAATGAGAGGCGAGATCTGTGAAACAAGGTGAGATGCTCAAAGGATGAGAAAGTGCCAGAGGATTAGGGGGACAGACCAAGGTATGATTTGGTGATAAGAGCCATACCGCCACTGCTTTGGTTTAGGTGGGGCAAGTGATGGAAGGTATAGCCAGGAGGGGAGGTTTCATGAAGCGGGAATGCATCATCACTTGTCAGCCAGGTTTCTGTCCAAGGCTATGATGTCGATGCAATCATCCACAATAAGCTCTTGGATGGCAAGGGCCTTGTTCACAAACAAATGAACATTGTGGAATGAGATGCGGAGAGGGGCGGTGATAGCTGATCTGCTGGCAGAGTCCACAGAGTCAGCGCTGTAAGGAGTGAGTGGAATGGGAAGGAGATTATCAAGAAAAGCCACCAGTGGATGCACTGGGCTGGAAAGTTGGCGAGAGAGTAGGATGGGACAGTTGGGGTTGCTGCTTGTAAGGAGGCAGCAACAAGTACCTCGATGGGCCTTTCGTAGGATGCCAAGAGAGGCACAGAGGGCAGTTGTAAGCTTATCTAAAAGGGAGTCAAGCTTGGGATGGGAGCAGAAGAGTAGAAAGTTTGAGGAGTGCTGAAAGGCAGCAATGCTCAGTGATAGGTGCCAGGATCACTGCTGTCACTATCTAGTTTCAGAGTAGATTAACAACATTCCTTCACCGAAGGAAATGAAATGCTTGCAACCAGCAAGGAATGGGGCCAGATATTTCGTAGTATTGCTGGCTGTCCTGATCAAAACAATTAATTTAAAGCATAAAAAAAGAATGTGTATGATCTCAGTGGCTGCTGGCAGCCATTAATTCCTGAATGAAAGCTCTGGGATTTTGGTTGGACTTTTTCCAGCTTTTGGAATGCAGGAATTTCAAAACTGATACTGGGTGGACCTTAAAGGAGCTGCATATCCAAAAAAGGAATTTAAAATGATCAGTCTATTAATAACTGTAAGTCCAGTACCAAACCGTTACTGAAGTAGGAGACCTCAAAGCTAATTAATGTTTTATCCCCAGCACTGTACCCACTCAATCATGCAATATAACATATTGAAGCTCAGCATGCTTCATGCACCAGAGTGATGAAGTAAATGTGTTATATCACATAACTCGCTCCAGCCCAGACAGGTAGAAGTATCTCTAATGAAGACCACCAGCTAGCTGCAGGTTTGCAGGTTACAGCAATACGTTACTGCTAAATCGTAGGAAAGCTATTTCCTGCAGTGTCACATGGTAAATTAAGTTATCCAATTAAAAGTTTGATGGAAGCATGCAAATTAAGCGGCATAGGAATCGGTAATGAACCATTAGATCTTTGTTAATGAGCCCACCATAGTTTCCACCAGCGATATATTAAAGAAAACTATGCAAACGTACACAAAAGCAGAATTAATTTATTGGTAAAGCAATTTAGTTACAATTGCAGGATTCTTCCATTCACACTCTGATGCTTTCCCTTCTATTTTGGAGTTTTTACTTTCCAGTATTTTTTTTATTGCATGAGTGAGATGGCCTGCATAGCACGTCACATCTCCGTCAAACATTTTAAAATCTGGTCACAGTCTATTAAACACTTTGTGAAAGTATTTAGCATACGTGTAGCATTAACATCCACTTCTTGTTTTCCCCATTCTTTCTCTGGGGTCAGTCCTGTAAAGTGGCTTCGCAAACCTGACTGTGCCCGGTCAGTTGAAGGATCACACTCTAGCCTACCTCTAGTCCAGATACTCACTGACCTGCTGTGCCTCTCGAACATTTTCTGTTTTATTTCACTTTACCCTTAGAGGGTGTCGAGGAGATTTATCAGAATGATACCAGGGACGAGGGAAGTTAGTTATGTAGAGGAACTATAGAAGCTGAGATTGTTCTCCTTAGAGCAGAGAAGGTTAACGGGAGATTTAATAGAGGTGTTCAAAATTATGAGGGTTTTTTTACAGGGCAGACAGTGAGAAACAGTATCCATTGGCAGGAGGGTCAGTAACTAGAGGACACAGATTTAAAATAATTGAAAAATAAACTGGGAGGGGGCGAGGGGTAGAGGTGGTGGAGATGAGCAAACGTTCTTTTACTCAGCAAGTTGTTATGATATGCATTGGCTGAAAGGGTGGTGGAAGCAGATTCAATAGTAACTTTCAAAAGGGAATTGGATAAGTATTTAAAAAGGAAACATTTGCAGGGCTCTGGGGAAAGAGCGGGAGAGTGGGAACGATAGGTAGCTCTTTCACAGAGCCTCCTTTTGTGCTACTTGATGCTATAATTCTCTACCCAGTTGGTTTCAAATATCTTGGTTGAACAGCTGCCAAAATTAACAGAATTCAAAAAATTAATAGAAATGTTGTTGGAAGCAAAAGATACCTCAGTAGCCTTGAAAATTGAGTTTTTCCCTTTTGGTCTCGTGAATTTTCTCCACTCTCCTACTCTCTCGAAGTCACTGGCTCCTTTCACAGGATTCAGTTTCACGAATGCCAATACCTCACCCAAGTGACCATTATTCAAGTGTAAGCCCAGACAGTGAGTTTTGGCATGCTGTTCCTCCACAGGAGCATTGCACCTGAGCCGAATCCTGCCATCACTTGACATCCATACAAGTGCGCTTTCAGCAGGGGCTATTGGATAATGATCAAAACCTGTAATCCTGGCCAATATTCCCTCTCCCTAACCCAGAGGTGCTTAGACCAATCGTAGCTCCTGTATCGCCATACTGGGTTGCATCAGCTAACTGAACAAAATGAGGATTGAACCTAGCACCTTGGTGTATGGTTCAGCGATTTACTAAATAAAACTGTGATAAGTTTAAAGTTGGCCCATACATAAAGGTCTGAGAAGCAAGGTTTAGGTTAGAAATGTGTGATTGCCACAGAATAAAACACCTTCTTCGGGCTGTTAGGAAATGAAGACTACATCTTCAGATTCTGAGCAGTTAATTTTGTGGCATTATTATGTACTGTATAAAATATTAACTGCACGTAATGTAGGCTAATACAATATGGATGGCAATATTATCTTACATAACATATTTCAACAGATAGAATATTCATTGTTGATATGTTCGATAAAATTTCAAAAGCAAAGGTATAATTCAATACCTGAATCTTCAAATTCCTCCTCAGAGATTAGAATTACAAGTCTATACTCATAAAATCTTTCATTCATTTTTATAAAGCTGATTTGAGTAAATCGTAAACCCCGACTGAATCTTCTCAAGATCAAATATTGTGTTTGAGAAGGAAGAAGGTGACTCAGAAGACAACAACATCAACAACAATTTGCATTTATGTAGCACCTTTAACATGAAACCTCCCAAGGCACTTCACAGGAGTGTTATAAAACAAAAAATGTTTTATGAGACAAAAAAAATAAGACATAAGAGAAGAGGAGGCTGGACTATTCTGGCATCAAACATGCAACAAAATCAGGAGGAGGACATCCAAAGAAGCATTTTCAAAGCATGGAAGGACACATCAGCCACAAGTGTAGAGAATCGTTCCCTCCACCTCCAAATCCACACACCATACTTGAAGATAACAGGAGTCAGAGAGCACCTAAAGGTTCCAGGACACAGAGAGAATGACTGCTGTTGTGCAAACTGGCTGGCAGCAGCTGCTTAGCACTATGTTATCCTCACATTACAGCATGTTGTTGGCTGGACACAATTAGCCAAACAAGTTGATTTTGTTATCAATCTACTTGTGTACACTGTTCCACCTTTCTCCATACAGCTCAGTGATGGTGCCAATCAGAACTCTTCGGAGTTCTCTGATCATTAGTCTTAAGTGGCTGAAATGCTTATTTCACTCAGTGTCTGATCTATGGAGGATTCTGTAAGTGAATTTGATTACTAAAGTTGTCCACCAAATAGATATTAGAATTTATTAACAATCAAAATCATGACTTCTATTACTATTTGTTTATTTTATGTTATAAAAGGTGGTGGCTCCAATAACTCTTCTGTTTGCATACTGTTATGATTTGGCTATGAGACATAAAACAAAGGAAGGCTAGGTGGGGACCCATTTCACCAGCTCACCACCCAAGTAGTGTATGACTCTTATTTCCACCTCGGTCACAGGCGGGCATAGAGGCATTTCATGCAATTCAGCAGGATGCGTGGAGATGAGATTGAAATTATTTGGAAGTGGCATCAAACCACTTTGCCATGTCACTGTATATATTCTGATTGGTGGGATGTGGCAAGTAGTGTTCCCCAGGGATCTGTGCTGGGGCATCAGCGTTGGAAACTTTCCCTCCTGATAACGAAATGCTATTCATTTAAAATCCAAGGATAAACACGGAGAGGAAATTTTAAATCAGCAGTAGCAGCCAGGACTGGTGTCAGCGGCAGGTCAGAGTGCAAAGGTAAGAGTTTGGTAAGTGGGAAATTTTAAGGGTTAATCCCTTTTAAACCATTTCAAGGTTGGTGTAAATTACTAGTGACAATTTCTAGTAGCTTCTAAAGGTAAAATAAGATTACAAATTTAAGTAAAACTGCAATATTAAACAGATAGGATTCTTGTAGGTTGAAGCAGAGACAAACAAGCAAGTTAGCTTAGTTAATTGGACAACTAGTAAAAACTGGTTCCCAAAACAGGCCAGTGGTGAGTCAGCTAGGAACAGTATAAAAAGAGGGGGCTTGGTGCAGTCTTGCTCGGAGTGCAGTTGCAGGTCAGAGTGCCAAGATAAGAGTTTGGTAACTGGGAGAACTTGGGCAAGTGGGAGCAGGAGGTGTTGCTTTCTCTTGTTTTCCCCACCAGTGCTGACTCCCTGACCTGGGAGGAAAAGAAAATGAAGTGTGATGTCACAGGAAGTGGTTCGGGGATGTCGATGTGACCGATAAAGACCCAGCGGCAATTGAGAGGCGGCAGTAGTCAGAGAGGTGGAAGTTTGGGGAATTTGGAGCTGCCTATAAAGGCCAGCTGCTGCAGCTGCAGCAGGGAGAGAAGGCAAAAAAGAAGTAGAAAGGGGTAAGTAATTGGCTGGTGATTGGTAAGTAGTTTTTTCATTTTCTTTTCTTTATCAGTTAGTAACCTTCAGCATTATTGCTGCCAAATTAAGTTAACCTCGGGGTTAAGTCATGGCAAGAGAGCTCGGACACATGTTATGCTCCTCCTGTACTATATGGGAAGTCAGGGACGCTTCCAGTGTCCCTGATGACTATATGTGCGGGAAGTGTATCTGGCTACAGCTCCTGACAGACCGCAGCATTGCGGCACCGGAGCTGCGGGTGGATTCACTCTGGAGCATCCACGATGCTGAGAATGACGTGAATAGCACGTTTAGTGAGTTGGTCTTACTGCAGGTAAAGGTTATACAGCCAGTTAGGGGATGGGTGACAAACAGAAAGAGCAGTGCAAGGAAGGTAGTGCAGGGGTCCCCTGCTGTCATCCCCCTGCAAAACAGAAACACCGCCTTGGGTACTGTTGAGGGGAATGATTCATCAGGGGATGGCAGCAGCAGCCAAGTCCATGGCACTGTGGGTGGCTCTGCTGCACAGGAGGGCAAGAAAGAGTTGGAGAGCTATAGTGATAGGGGATTCTATTGTAAGGGGAATAGATAGATGTTTCTGCGGCCGCAACCGAGACTCTAGGATGGTATGTTGCCTCCCTGGTGCAAGGGTCAAGAATGTCTTGGAGCGGGTGCAGGACATTTTTAAGGGGGAGGGTAAACAGCCAGTTGTCATGGTGTATATAGGTACCAATGGTATAGGTAAAAAAATGGGATGAGGTCCTACAAGACGAATTTAGGGAGCTAGGAGCTAAATTTAAAAGTAGTAATCTCAGGATTGCTACCAGTGCCACATGCTAATCAGAGTAGGAATCGCAGGATAGCTCAGATGAATATGTGGCTTGAGGAGTGGTGCAGAAGGGAGGGATTCAAATTCCTGGGATATTGGAAATGGTACTGGGGGAGGTGGGACCAGTACAAACTGGATGGTCTGCACCTGGGCAGGACTGGACCCAATGTCCTAGGGTGAGTGTTTGCTATTGCTGTTTAGGAGGAGTTAAACTAATATGGCAGGGGGATGGGAACCTATGCAGGGAGACAGAAGGAAGTAGAATGGGGACAGAAGCAAAAGATAGAAAGGAGAAAAGTAAAAGTGGAGGGCAGAGAAACCCAAGGCAAAAAACAAAAAGGGCCACATTACAGCAAAATCCTAAAGGGGCAAAGGGTGTTAAAAAGACAAGACTGAAGGCTCTGTGCCTCAATGCAAGGAGTATTCGTAATAAGGTGGATGAATTAACTGCGCAGATAGCAGTTAACGGATATGATGTAATTGGCATCACGGAGACATGGCTCCAGGGTGACCAAGGCTGGGAACTCAACATCCAGGGGTATTCAACATTTAGGAAGGATAGGCAGAGAGGAAAAGGAGGTGGGGTGGCATTGCTGGTTAAAGAGGAAATTAATACAATAGTAAGGAAGGACATTAGCCTGGATGATGTGGAATCTGTATGGATGGAGCTACGGAATACCAAAGAGCAGAAAATGCTAGTGGGAGTTGTGTACAGACCACCAAACAGTAGTAATGAGGATGGGGACAGCATCAAACAAGAAATTAGGGATGCGTGCAATAAAGGTACAGTAGTTATCATGGGCAACTTTAATCTACATATTGATTGGGCTAACCAAATCGGTAGCAATGCGGTGGAGGAGGATTTCCTGGAGTGTATTAGGGATGGTTTTCGAGACCAATATGTCGAGGAACCAACTAGAGGGCAGGCCATCCTAGACTGGTTGATGTGTAATGAGAAAGGACTAATTAACAATCTTGTTGTGCGAGGCCTCTTGGGGAAGAGTGATCATAATATGGTAGAATTCTTTATTAAGATGGAGAGTGATACAGTTAATTCAGAGACCAGGGTCCTGAACTTGGGGAAAGTTAACTTCGATGGTATGAGACGTGAATTTGCTAGAATGGACTGGCAAGTGATACTTAACGGGTTGATGGTGGATAGGCAATGGCAAACATTTTAAATCACATGGATGAACTTCAACAATTGTACATCCCTTTCTGGAGTAAAAATAAAATGGGGAAGGTGGCTCAACCGTGGCTAACAAGGGAAATTAAGGATCGTGTTAAATCCAAAGAAGAGGCATATAAATTCGCCAGAAAAAGCAGCAAACCTGAGGACTGGGAGAATTCTGTAAAACAGCAGAGGAGGACAAAGGGTTCAATTAGGAGGGGGAAAATAGAGTATGAGAGGAAGCTTGCTGGGAATATAAAAACTGACTGCAAAAGCTTGTATAGATATGTGAAGACAAAAAGATTAGTGAAAACAAATGTAGGTCCCTTGCAGTCAGATTCAGGTGAATTGATAATGGGGAACAAAAAAATGGTGGAGTTAAACAAATACTTTGGTTCTGTTTTCACGAAGGAAGACACAAATAACCTTCCGGAAATATTCGGGGACCGAGGGACTAGTGAGGAGGAACTGAAGGATATCCTTATAAAGCGAGAAATTGTGTTAGGGAAATTGATGGGATTGAAGGCCGATAAATCCCCGGGGCCTGATAGTCTGCATCCCAGAGTATTTAAGGAAGTGGCCATAGAAATAGTGGATGCATTGGTGATCATTTTCCAACAGTCTATCAATTCTGGATCAGTTCCTATGGACTGGAGAGTAGCAAATGTAACACCACTTTTTAAAAAAGGAAGGAGAGAGAAAAGGGGTAATTATAGACCAGTTAGCCTGACATCAGTAGTGGGGAAAATGTTGGAATCAATTATTAAAGATGAATAGCAGCGCATTTGGATAACAGTGACAGGATCGGTCCAAGTCAGCATGGATTTATGAAAAAGAAATCATGCTTGACAAATCTTCTGGAATTTTTTGAGGATGTAACTAGTAAAGTGGACAAGGGAGAACCAGTGGATGTGGTGTATTTGGACTTTCAAAAGGCTTTTGACAAGGTCCCACACAAGAGATTGGTGTGCAAAATCAAAGCACATGATATTGGGGGTAATGTGGATAGAGAGCTATTTGGCAGACAGGAAGCAGAGAGTCGGGATAAACGGGTCCTTTTCAGAATGGCAGGTAGTGACTAGTGGAGTGCCACAGGGCTCAGTGCTGGGACCCCAGCTCTTTACAGTATACATTAATGATTTAGATAAAGGAATTGAGTGTAAGATCTCCAAGTTTGCAGATGACACTAAACTGGGTGGCGGTGTGAGCTGTGAGGAGGACACTAAAAGGCTGCAGGATGTCTTGATCAGGTTAGGTGAAAGGGCCAATGCATGGCAGATCCAGTCTAATGTGGATAAATGTGAGGATATCCACTTTGGGGGCAAAAACACGAAGGCAGAATATTATCTGAATGGCAGCAGATTAGGAAAGGGGAGGTGCAACGAGACCTGGGTGTCATGGTTCATCAGTCATTGAAAGTTGACGTGCAGGTCCAGCAGGCGGTGAAGAAGGCAAATGGTATATTGGCCTTCATAGCTAGGGGATTTGAGTATAGGAGCATGGAGGTCTTACTGCAGTTGTACAGGGCCTTGGTGAGGCCTCACCTGGAATATTGTGTTCAGTTTTGGTCTCCTAATCTGAGGAAGGACGTTCTTGCTATTGAGGGAGTGCAGCGAGGGTTCACCAGACTGATTCCCAGGATGGCGGGACTGACATATGAGGAGCGACTGGATCAACTGGGCCTTTATACACTGGAGTTTAGAAGGATGAGAGAGGATCTCATCGAAACTTATAAGATTCTGACGGGACTGGACAGGTTAGTTGCGGGAAGAATGTTCCCGATGATGGGGAAGTCCAGAACCAGGGGACACAGCCTTAGGATAAGGGGTAGGCCATTTAGGACTGAGATGAGGAGAAACTTCTTCACTCAGAGTTGTTAAGCTGTGGAATTCCCAACCGCAGAGAGTTGTAGATGCCAGTTCATTGGATATATTCAAGAGGGAGTTAGATACGGCCCTTACGGCTAAAGGGATCAAGGGATATGGAGAGAAAGCAGGAAAGGGGTACTGAGGGAATGATCAGCCATGATCTTATTGAATAGTGGTGCAGGCTCGAAGGGCTGAATGGCCTACTCCTGCACCTAATTTCTATGTTTCTATGTTTGTGTGTTTCTATGTTTCTATGTCAAGAGAGTGAGCTGTGATGGAAGGGCAGAATGATAATAGACACAGATGATTAAAATGAGGAAGAACAGTGACGTGATAGTTATTTTTGGAAATTGGGTTTGGGTGGAATTCTGGAGGTGGGGGATTATATATCCAAGTGAATAAAGTATATTATTTTCCCACTTCCCACACCAACAAAGCTTATTATCTTCTCTGACTGAGACTAGTGTTAACGTGTGCAAAATTCTGGATGACTAAAATGATTGCAAAGAAATTAGAAAATGAGTTAATAGAAATAGGAGAGAGAGCAAAGTCATTCTTTTAGCTGTATATGGAGTAGCAGCGTGTTAAAGAGCAGATTTGTTAATTAAGGGACAATATTGGTAAAAATAACAGGACAGATCTCGAAATAGCCGTTGTGCTGAACTAGTTCTTTACCACTGCACAAATGAAAACTGCATACAAATTCCAGAATGAGAAAGCTCTGGTACGTTTTGGAGTACACTGCTGAGGCACTGATCCAATATGCACTGCCATTTGTATATTTCTATGCCAGCCTGGCAGCAAAGGGACTCCACTGATGACCTGAGGGAACACACACACCTGCACTAACATTTTTAGAAATTGCTCACATTTCATTTAGGTTCATTCTCTCCTTCTCCCGTCCCAACCATGCCTTTACCAGTCACCAGCAGTGACTCAACTGGTTGTAGTCTGAGGCAAAATGTTACCTCCAGGCAATATTTGATAACATGGTGGTGGGGGAAGCGTGAAGATTTGCACCACACATACAAAGTGAATCCATCCAGATAGCCATTCTCTTTTTTAATATGCTAATAGGTCTGGTCACTTGCATTTATTTGTTAAAACTGCCACAGGAACTAAAACCCTGTAATTGGTCTTTGAGGATAGCACAAAACGGGCGACAGTGCATCGCCAACCTATTTAACACCCCGTTCGATTTTCTTTTGCTTCAAATTCCTTTAGAAAAGCCTTTCAAAAATAGATTTATCCTATTTATTTAAAATTATGCAACATAAAATACAGAAATCTCTTTAATTTGCTGCAACATAAAATACATATGACCACAAGTTTCTCGTCCAGTTTTGAAATGAAACTTTAAATATAAGAGAATGCAACATGCACAGTTGATTATTACTTTCATTGCTGTAAAATGTCCAATGCAATTATAATTCTCAGTGAACTTATATCGAGGTAGGCCATGTGTGTTAACTCTAATCCTTTCATTAAAAAAATGATTTGCATACCAACAGAGGAGCCTCAGTTCAGATAAATTATTCCATAGTGAAGAATTTCTTATCAGTACACCTTTCAAATCCCATTTCTATTCGTGAATGCAGTTTGAAGTTCTCAGAAGATGTTCAGCTCAATTTGTTTTGAATGTTCCAGGTTCAAATGGCTGATTTACAATAAAATATACCAGCAGAAGATAATACAAATGAACTCTCATTTACTGTACTCATTGCCACTTTAAACTGAAGTTATTGACCATCATCATCATCATCATCATGTTGAGTCTCATCGCCGAGAGCATGCAGAAATCAAGCGCAGACAGCGGAAAGAGCGTACGGCAAACCAATCCCACCCACCCCTTTCCTCAACAATTATCTGTCCCACTTGTGACAGAGACTGTGGCTCTCCTATTGGACTGTTCAGCCACCAAAGAACTGACTTCAGGAGTGGAAGCAAGGCTTCCTCGATTCCGAGGGACTGCCTATGATGATGATGAAACTGAAGTTATTGACCACAGTGTGGAGGAAACCTGTTTATTGCTAGATTTACCTGAAAGAAAGGAGGAAAAGAGAAAGGTTGAAACAAGTCTCTTTATTTGTTATCAATTAAAATCTTCCCTGACGTTTGTTTTGTTGTGAGGCAAGATTACATTGCACTTGTCTGCTCTCAGAATTGTCACAGAAATTGCTTTGAGTAAACTAATAGAGTAAACACTCAAAGAAAGTAACATCGTACATTAGTTGGGCAATAAAAGAGTAAAATTGCTATTGTAATTCTACAACTTGAAATTGCTTAAATAGGTAAGCATTGAAATTCTGTCAGTGCTGCTGTGCTGTCGGATGTGCAATCGTCATCATAGGCAGTTCCTCGAAATCAAGGAAGATTTGCTTCCACTCTTAAAATGAGTCCTTAGGTGGCTGAACAGTCCAATACGAGAACCAGTCCCTGTCACAAGTGGGACAGATAGTCGTTGAGGGTAAGGGAGGGTGGGACAGGTTTGCCGCACGCTCGTTCCGCTGCCTGCACTTGATCTCTGCATGCTCTTGGTGATAAGACTCGAGGTGTTCAGCGCCCTCTCGAATGCACTTCCTCCACTCAGGGCGCTCTTTGGCCAGGGACTCCCAGGTGTCGGTGGGATGTTGCACTTTATCAGGGAGGCTTTGAGCATGTCCTTGTAATGTTTCCTCTGCCCACCTTTGGCTCATTTGCCGTGAAGGAGTTCCGAGTAGAGCGCTTGCTTTGGGAGTCTTGTGTCTGACATGCAGACAATGTGGCCTGCCCAGCGGAGCTGATCAAGTGTGGTCAGTGCTTCAATGCTGGGGATGTTGACTTGGTCGAGGACGCTAATGTTGGTGTGTCTGTCCTCCCAGGGGATTTGTAGGATCTTGCGGCGACATTGTTGGTGGTATTTCTCTAGTGACTTGAGGTGTCTACTGTACATGGTCCATGTCTCTGAGCCATACAGGAGGGCGGGTATTACTACAGCCTTGGGCTTGTTGGCAGATTATGCCTGCAGTTTGTCTCCACCATGACACCATTCCAAAAACCATTTATGTATTAGGGATGTGTGCCCATGCCAGTACCGGCACAACTGGAGCTCCCATTCCAGGGAATTGGTGGAATGAGAGAGCGGCTCCTCGCCACTCCATCAGAAGTTCACTCGATGGAAGGCCCACAGGTTCAACTGCCAATTGATCTCTCCTGTTTAATCTGATATAGCGTGGCCCACATATGGCTCAGTGCAGCAACTTGAACCTGCTTCCTGCAGGCATATGTACCGCTGGTCATACAAGGTGGCGTATTTGGTGGAACTGCTGGGAGAGCCTGGAATCCCGCAAGACACATCCCAAAAGTTGAAGACAGAACTGGGTGGCTGACAAAACTAGTGTGAGTTTCCTCGAGTTTAACCGTAATCCAGTGGGACTGCTGGAGTTTGGACACCTTACCATTAAATGAAGCCTCCCCGCCTGGCTATACCGTCCACCACTTGCCCCGCCCAGACCGCTGTGGTGGCGGTGTGGCTCTTATCACCAAATCACACCTTGGTCTATCCTTCTACTCCTCTGGCACTTTCTCCTCCTATGAGCATCTCACCTTGTCCCACCCCTCTCACCTCTCATTTAAAATTTTTGTTCTCTACCATTCACCCAAGCATGCTAAAAGAAATTTCACTGAGATATCTTCACTGCTTTCCTCCCTCTGCCTCTGCTCCGAGCAACTTCTCATCCTCGGTGATTTCAAACTCCATTTCAACTCATCATGCTCTCTCTCCTTTTTGTTCACTGCTCTCCTATTCTCCCTTAATCTCTCCCTCCATATAAACTCCCCCACCCATATTCGTGGTTACTCCCTCGAACTAGACATTTCTCGTTGTCTCTCTACTCCCATCGTGCCAACCACAGATAAGGCTACCTCTGATCACTTCCTTGTATCCCTCTCCACCCACATCCCCCTTTCCCCTCCCAAACCCACTTCCTTATGTGTCCACCCATGGAAAAAACTCTTCTCCAAGTCGCTTACAACTGCACTTACAAATTCCCAATTGTCCAGCCTTTTGCCCGCCATTCACAAAACATTTCTACAACTGCTCAATCACACCCTCATTCCCATCTTTGATGCCCTTGTTCCCATTAAAACCATTATTCTCTCTCACCCTGGTCATTCCCACTGGTACGGCCCTCATCTCCACTGCTGTAAGTCCAAGGGACACAGACTTGAACAGATATGGCCATTCACCACCAAATCTGGCTGGACCACATAAAACATTATCGGTCCTGCTCTTGTCTGCCAAAACTGCTCACTATTCCCGGAATATTTTGGAATGCAAATATAACCCCCAGCTTCTTTTTTCTACTGTTAACCGTCTTCTTAAATCCCTTTCTCCTGTCTCCTCCAGACTCAACTCCAACAAGTGTGAGGAGCTCATGGACTTTTTAATCTCTAAGATTGAGACCATAGGATCAGCTGCCTCTGACACTTCCCTTCTTTCCTCTAGCCCACCAGGCGAAACTTCCTCTCAGGATCCCCCTTGCGTAGCCCTGAACTTGCATCTTTCTCCAGTTTCTCTCCAATCTCCCCTCTTGACCTCTGAACATTCTCATCTTGTCCACGAGACCCAGTTCATTCTCCCTCAACCCTATTCCCACTAAACTGCTGATCACCCAACTTTCTTTCTGGCTTCCATGTTAGCTGACATTATTAACGGTTCTCTGTCCCCGCTCCTCAAATCTGTCATCATCACCCCTCTCCTCAAAAAGCAACCATTGGCCCCTCTGTCCTTGTAAACTACTACCCCATCTCCAACAATCCTTTCCTCTCCAAAGTCCTTGAATGTGCTGTTGACTCCCAAATCTGTGCCCATCTTTCCCGGAACTCCGTGTTTGAATCCCCCCGATCTGGTTTCCGTCCCTGCCACAATACCAAAACGGCTCACAACAATGTCACAAATTATATCCTTTGTGACTGCGACAAATGTAAACTATCCCTCCTCATCCTTCTCGACTTGTCTGCATCCTTTGGCATGTTGACCACTCCACCCTCCTCCAATGCCTCTCCACCATCAGCCAGCTGCGTGGGACCGCACTCACATGGTTCCATTCTTATCTATCTAATTGTAGCCAGAAAATCACCTACAATCACTCTTCCCGCATCGTTACCTCTGGTGTCCCCCAAGGATCTATCCTTGGCCCCCTCTTATTTCTCATCTACATGATCCCCCTTGCTGACATCATCTGATAAAAACGGCATCAGTTTCCACATGTAGACTGACATCTACCTCACTACCACTTTGCTCGACCCCTCTGAGGTCTCTAAATTGTTGGACTGCTTGTCTGACGTCCAATACTGGATGAGCCGAAATGTTCTCCAATTAAATATTAGGAACATAAGAATATAAGAAATAGGAGCAGGTGTAGGCCATTTGGCCTCTCAAGTCTGCTCCGCCATTTAATAAGGTCATGGCTGATTTAATCACTTCCCTGCCCGCTCCCCATAACCCTTTATTCCCTTATCTCTCAAAAATCTGACTATCTCTGCCTTAAAATATATTCAATGACCCAGCCTCCACAGCTTTATGGGGCAGGGAATTCCATAGATTTACAACCCTCAGAGAAGAAATTCCTCCTCATCTCAGTTTTAAGGCCCCTTATTCTATATTCCCTAGTTTTAGTTTCCCCGATGGGTGGAAATATTCTCTCTGCATCCACCTTGTCGAGCCCCCTCATTATCTTATATGTTTCGACAAGATCACCTCATCACTCCCTCAGCCCAAACTACTCAACCTATCCTCATAAGTCAAGGCCCTCATCTCTGGAATCAACCTAGTGAACCATCTCTGAACAGCCTCAAATGTAAGTATATCCTTCCTTAAATACGGAGACCAACACTGTACGCAGTACGCTAGGTGTGGCCTCACCAATACCCTGTACAGTTGGAACAGGACTTCTCTGCTTTTATACTCTATCCCTCTTGCAATAAAGACCAAAATTCCATGTGCCTTCCTGATTACTTGCTGTACCAGCATACTAACTTTTTGTGTTTCATGTACAAGGACCCCCAGGTCCCTCTCTACTGCAGTACTTTGCAATTTTTCTCCATTTAAATTATAATTTGCTTTTCTATTTTTTCTGCCAAAGTGGATAACCTCACATTTTCTCACATTATACTCCATCTGCCAAATTTTTGCCCAGTCACCTAGCCTGTCTATATCCCTTTGTAGATTTTTTGTGTCCTCCTCCCAATTTGCTTTCCCACCCATCTTTGTATCTGCAGCAAACTTGGCTACATTACACTCGGCCCCTCCATCCAAGTCATTAATATAGATTGTAAATAGTTGAGGCCCCAGCACCAATCCCTGCGGCACCCTAATAGTTACTGTTTGCCAACCTGAAAATGACCCATTTATCCTGACTCTCTGTTTTCTGTTGGTTAGCCAATTCTCTATCCATGCTAATATATTATCCCCAACACCGTGAACTTGTATCTTGTGCAGTAACCTTTTATGTGGCATCTTGTCAAATGCCTTTTGGAATTCCAAATACACACATCCACTGGTTCCCCTTTATCTACCCTGTTTGTTACATCCTCAAAGAAATCTAGCAAATTTGTCTTCCCCTTCAGAAATACCTTATACCTAGCTCATGCAACAGCACATCCACTTCACCAACCATCTAATAGGGAAAACGTAGCAAAGATTATGTTGTACACTAGATTGTACACTTTTATCTGGCATCTTATCGAATACCTTCTGGAAATCCAAATACACCACATCCACTGGTTCCCCCTTATCCACCCTATTTATTACATCCTCAAAGAACTTTACCAAATTTGTCAAACATGATTTCCCTTTCATAAAACCATGCTGACTGCTTGATTGAATTATGCTTTTCCAATGTCTCGCTACTGCTTCCTTAATAATGGATTCCAACATTTTCCCAATGACAAATGTTAGGCTAACTGGTCTATAGTTTCCTGCTTTTTGTCTGCCTCCTTTTTTAAAAAGAGGCATTACATTTGCGGTTTTCCCATCCGCTGGGACTGCCCCAGAATCCAGGGAACTTTGGTAGATTACAACCAATGCATCCACTATCTCTGCAGCCACTTCTTTGAAGACCCTAGGAGGTAAGCCATCAGATCCAGGGGACTTGTCCGCCTTAAGTCCCATTATTTTACCGAGTACTACTTCTTTAGTGATAAAAACTAAAGACATTGTCTTCAGTCCGCACCACAAACTCTGTTCCCTAGCCACCGACTCCATCTCTCTCTAGCATTTTTCTGAGGCTGAAGCAGACTTTTAACAAACTTGGCACCCTAGTTGACCCTGAAATGAGCTTCCGACCACATATCTGTGGCATAACTAAAACCGCCTATTTCCACCTCCTTAACATTGCCTGTCTCCGCCCTTGTTTTAGCTCATCTGTTGCTGTAACCCTCATCCATGCCTTTGTTACCTCTAGACTTGACTATTCCAATGCACTCATGGCTGGCCTCCCACATTCTACCCTATGTAAACTTGAGGTAATTCAAAGCTCAGCTGCCCATGTCCTAACTCGCACCAAGTCCTGCTCACCCATTACTCCTGTACTCGCTGACCTCCATTGGCTTCTGATTAATCAATGTCTCGATTTCAAAATTCTCATCCTTATTTTCAAAACCCTCCATGGCCTTGCCCCTCCCTATCTCTGCAATCTCCTTCAGCCCCACAATCCCCCGCGATATCTGCGCACCTCAAATTCTGCCCTCTTGAGCATCCCTGATTATAATCTCAACCATCGGTGGCCATGCCTTCAGCTGCTTAGGCCCCAAGCTCTGGAGTTCCCTCCCTAAACCTCTCCGCCTCTCTACCTCTCTTTCCTCCTTTAAGATGCTCCTTAAAACCTACCTCTTTGACCAAGCTTTTGGTCATCTGCCCTAATATCTCCTTATGTGGCTCGATATCAATTTTTTATCTTATAACACTCCGGTGAAACGCCTTGGGACATTTTACTATGTTAAAGGTGCTTTATAAATCTAAGTTGCTGTTGTTGTTTGGAAACAAGGGGGAATTCATATGATCTGGTGTCACAGTGGAAGGGGAATTGGGAATTGGGCAGAAATGTGGATGGTAAATCTGTGTGGGCACTGTAGGGTTTGAACGTAAGTAGATTCTTGGTTGTCTATCAGCAGTGAGGGAATGAGCGAGCTATGGGCCTGAGAGCGCTGCTTGGTTAGGGGGTGCTCCCATGTGTGACTGCACTAGTTTGTAAGCATTAAATTTGGTGTTTGAGATTTGTTCTTGAATATGTATTGCTGTCTCTATCTGTTTCTTTCTCTCTCTCTGATATAAGACAATGTAAACAGTACCATGGGCTCAATTTTGGCCAGGTGTTGCTCCATTTTTTTTGGAGTAACTTGTTTTTTCTGGCGTATCTTAAAATCCCCATTTTCCACAATCAATTTGCACCAGCATAACTGAGTTAGTTACAATTTTTTTAGGTTAGTTTTTTTTTCTCAAAAGGGAGCATTACCAACCACCTACACCAGTTCTGCCCATTTAGGCAACTTTGGCCAGCTAATAGTTACTCCATTTCTACTTAGGCCAGCGTATGTGGCCTCTTCAGAAAACCCTTGAGGAGAGTTAAAGAAATCGGCGCAGTTCGGTGCATCGGAGACCATTCGGCCTGGGATAGGGGCGGGAAGCGGAGAGGACGTGGACCTGAACCAATCAAGCTTTAGGGAACAGCCATCCTTCCTTCGCACGGTAAAAATAAGAAGAAATAAAAAATTAAATTCCTACCTTCACCTTCAAAATGCAATGCAGCTTTCTGCACTCTGCCCGGAAGGCAGCGGGCCGGTGCGGGAGGCCACTCGGCCTGGGTTGGGGCAGGACAATGCAACGGGAGGCCACTCGGCCTGGGTTAGGGTTGGAGCGATGGAACTGGCCGGCTCAAAATCAATGGAGAGGCTGGGTTGGGGGGGAAGGGAGGCAGCGACCTACCTGACAAGCATCGGGGCCCATTGCCAACTCACAGCGCTACTGCGCATGTGCGGACATCACCACTATCCACTGTGCATGTATAGACATCCCAGCACAGTTTATGGTGCAGAACGCTGGCTCCGGCCCCTGATTCCACTGGCCACGCTGCACGCCTGCAGTGAAGAGGCCAGGCAGCGGCAAAAGCTGCAGCAGTTTTTTCCGGCGCATCTCGGCATATAAATAAGCGGTGCAACTCTGGTAAGTGTGCCGAAAAATGGGCTCAGCCAAAATTGAGGTCCAAATATCAGAAAAACATATGGTAATTAGAGAATTCAAAATGCACCTGTTTATTTGTATTTAAAAATTGCAAATGAAATGAGGAAAATCTCTCTCTGTTTTTGTGTCTCTGTCAACGTGGCAGGTGATATTCAGATGAGATAATGAGGAGAAATTTTGCTCAAAATTAAATTTTTCTTTGAAGAATGGCAAAATATGTGGTCTCACTCTGTGTTTAATGAACCTCCTGAAGTTTATAGAACTCAAAACATGAACTACAACAGGTGTCCAACCAATAGCTCCCCCCTTCTCATTCACATTCACATTCACACACAAACACACAATATCAATTTTACCTGATAAAAATTTTACCCTCTAGCTTTTCTTCAAATAATTTTGATAAATATGGAACTACAGGTAGAGTCAACCCAGGCTTTTAAATAAGGAATTGCACAGTCACTGGTTTTCGTGACTGAAAATGTGACAAAAGGGCCGCGTGTTCTAAATGGTTCAGTTCCAGTCGAGCACCATCTACATGTGTTGTGGACAACTACAAATATAAGAGAGGTGTGACAACAATTAATATTGAATTGTTCATAAGGAATATTGGCAGGGTATTGGACCTATCTATCTTAATAATAGACAGACATATTTTTTAACACATACAATACAATCTCACCATTCTAATTATCCATCACACTTTTCCCAGTTGAGGCATTGTTGCATTATACAGCTTCTTTTGTTATTTTCATTTCATCTTTGGTGAATAAAACCACTTTAAAAGTTATGTTGTCATATTGTCAATGCCCTCCTTCCTACGCCTGGGATATTGCTGCAGCATATATCCAAGACCAATATTTAGAAACTTGATTATCTGCTTATTTCCATTACTAAGGGTGGAAAATAATTATGCAAATAATGAAAATTTGACTGCATTCTTCTTATGTATCATCATCATAGGCAGTCCCTCAAAATCAAGGAAGACTTCCTTCCACTCTAAAAGTGAGTTAACAGATGGCTGTACAGTCCAATATGGGAATTACAGTCTTTGTAACAGGTGGGGCAGACAGCGGTTGAAGAAAAGGGTGGGTGGGAGCTTGGTTTGCCGCACGCTCCTTCCGCTGCCTGCGTTTGATTTCTGCGTGCTCTCAGCAACGAGACTCGAGGTGCTCAGCGCTCTCCTGGATGCTCTTCCTCCACTTTGGACGGTCTTGGGCTAGGGACTCACAGGTGCTGGTGGGGATATTACACTTTATCTAGGAGGCTTTGAGGGTGTCCTTAAAATGTTTCCTCTGGGGCTTGCTTGCCGTGTAGGAGTCCCGAGTAGGGCGCTTGCTTAGGGAGTCTCGTGTCGGGCATGCGGACGATGTGGCCCACCCAATGGAGCTGGTCGAGTGTGGTCAATGCTTCGATGCTGGAGATGTTGGCCTGAGCGACAACACTGATGTTGGTGCATCTATCCCCCCAGTGGATTGCAGGATCTTGCGGAGGCAGCAGTGGTACTTCTCCAGCGGTTTGAGATGTCTGCTGTATATAGTCCACGTCTGTGAGCCATATAGGAGGGCCGGTATCACTACTGCCTTGTAGACCATAAGCTTGGTGCCAGATTTGAGGTCTTGGTCTTCAAACACTCTTTTCCTCAGGCGACTGATGGCTGCGCTGGCACACTGGAGGCGGTGTTGGACCATGTCTTCGATGTCTGCCATTGCTGATAGTAGGCTCATGAAGTATGGAAAATGGTCCACGTTGTCCAAGGCCAAGCCACGGATTTTGATGACCGGGGAGGGGGAAATGCTGTGTGGCGGGGTCAGGTTGGTGGGGGACCTTTGTCTTACGGATGTTTAGTGTAAGGCCCATGCTTGCGTATGCCTCGGTGAAGGTATTGACGATGGCTTGGAGTTTGCCCTCTGAGTGTGCGCAGACACAAGCATCATCCACATACTGTAGTTCGATGACAGTGGATGGGATGACCTTGGATCTAGCCTGGAAGCGGCGACGGTTGAGCAGGTTCCCATTAGTTCTATAGTTTAGTTCCACTCCAGCGGGGAGCTTGTTGAGAGCATTGCAGCGAGGAAGATCGAGAAGAACATCGGTGCGATAATGCAAAAAGTTTGAATAGAAATCTTTTTTTTTAAAACAAGGACACATTGAAGTTACCTTAACAAAGGATCAAAGCTCTTTTAATGACAAAGAGGTGATTCAGTAATTCCATGTTCCCAGCACGGAGCCCATGTCAGAGGTAGAGCTACAACATTGTAGATCCATTCTCTGACCAGCATTCCCTGTGAGCATGGGTCCCGGCTGGGCATTTGGGAGCATAGAATCACTCCTATATTTTCTTTCCTCTATGTGATATATCCTTATGACATCACTAAGAAGCACACTACACAAGATGGCTTTAATATAGAAATACTGTCATCATGTAACTTTGCCACATGACCCTTTTATTGTATTTACATCAGTAGTTGTATTACCACAGTAGTCCACTAGGTGGCAGTAATGCACTAGCGGGAGCTCTATTACACTCTATATAAACACAGGACAGTCATGTCAAGAGGGTACCTAGAATTCAGCTAAAATTTTCTTCAGCACCAAACCCCCCTTCCCCCTCCCCCTTCCCCCTCCCCTCCCCCACCCCCCCCCACCCAAACGGAATGCCTTGAATAGATTGCAGCTTACATGTTCTATATAATTTTTTCTCTATGGCTAGAATGTTTACATTGGCATTATCTCCCAGACAAATAGAACTGTTTGCTTGGGCTGGAACTGGGATCTTAGTGAACGGCTTGACCAATGAGATTTAAGAAAGAAACAGAGGAATGACAGAGAAGGAAATAGGGTGAATTAGTCAAATCAGGTGCAGAAACAGAAATAAAAAGAATGAAAGAAAGATTGGACTAAGAGATAGAGAAAAAAGAGACAAGAAAGGAAAAGTAAGAATAACATTTAAAACAGTTACATTTTTCATTTTTAACATCTGCAACAACATTTCACTACCTGAAGGAATGAGACTCCACAGTTTAAATTGTTCCCTTTCTGAGTCAGAGAGATTGAATGACAATTATTAACAATTATCACGCCATTAAAAGAGTTCTTACGCTATTAATACTAAACTTTTTGTGATTAATTTAATGGGCAATTAATGCACATATTCAGCAAGTTCTTAAAAATAATGGGGAGGTTAAGGGCAAGATGCCAATTGTGCGAAGCAAACGGCAGAGCGACGTAAATCGACCAGCAGTTCTGATGTATCACTTACTCCCTTGAACTTGTTGGCCACTTTGTACATTATTAATGGTGTGCATCGTTAGCACGCTGATATTTTTCCAACAAGATCTGGCCCACAGTACACAAATTTTAGCAAGTAGTGTCATGTCAAGAGGGTACCAAGAACTCAGCTAAAATTTTCTTCAGCATCAAGCTCCCCCTTCCCCCTCCACACCCACCCCCCCCCAACCCCCCACCAAACGTAATGCCTTGAATAGATTGCAGCTTACATGTTATATTTTTTTTTTCTCTATGCCTAGAGTATTTACATTGGCATCATCTCCCAGACAAATAGAACTGTTTCAAAGGTCTGGTCAGGAAAGCCTGAAGCATTGTAATACCAATACCTATCTTGATTGATTAAATTACATAACTCAGTAAGGGAGAGAACAAAAATAAACAGGAAACACTGGAAAGTTGTTTCCAAAAGCAAGTGCAGCAATATGTCCGTAGGGATGGATTGTGAACTGCACCACTGCAAAAATAAAATGCAGAGCATCAAGAGGGAATAAATTCTCAGAACCATGTGTGGGCCACAGATAAGTATCACTAGCATTTAAACATCTACATGTGATGGTAGATTCTCAGGCCTATTGGGACATGATAGAGCAGAAATATGGGTGGAAATCAATTATCCTCAATCTTTGCCTACGATTTGCATAGCACACATTTCCAGCTGGGTTTACACCAGGTGAGGGAATCTCCCATGGGAAATAGGTGGGATCTTCATTAAAGTATGATAATACAGTGGACGTGGTGTCATGCAGACATTGATACTATTGCCCGGCGTTTTACACCTGAAATACACTGCTTTCTAACTTTTCCCCACATAAATTGGGGATCCAGAGGTTCTTGGGCTATGCCTTTGAAGACACTTAAAGGATGGCCTGCAGTCTTAACACCAGCTTTTCATTTGTGTTCTCAACTGTTCTCCACAACACCGCCCCCCGACCCCCCCTCCACTATTTTTGGATAGCCATTTCAGTGGCTGAATAGGGTTTATGCCACACATTTTCGGCCATCCGTTTATTTGTTTGCCACCTAGCAATTCCCTATGAGAATGCTGCCATTTTGCTGCTATTTGGAGGCAGAAGAGAAGGAGCAACACAGGATGCCAGACACATCTATTTGCACGACAGAAGACCTGTGCCCACCTGGTGTCACCCTTCAAACTGCTTTCTCTTGTGAACAGAATAGAAGGTGAAACATTGAAATTGCCAAGGTGACATACGGGGATCCTACCACGTGTCAACATGCAGGCAGTGGTGAATGTTATTCGCTAAGCGTGCATCATGCAGGTACAGTAAATGAAAGGATGTGAGGGAAGGAACACTGACAGGAAAAGGTGCTGCTTCATAGCATACCCTGCTGGGTAATGGGCATTCATGAGTAACATTCAAAGTACTATAAGACCGTGTAAGGAGGAGGTAGCATCTAGAAGCCATGCATACATAGTACACGGTATTGGTATATAGTTGTCTCCTACTTTGGAGGGCCATTAAACACTTTATGGCATTGCAGCCAGGTCCACTGACTGGTACCCATTTCCTCTGTACCTATTTCCTGCCCAGCAGGCTGAGCTGGAAACCTGCTAACAACATATCAGAAAGCAATCCCCCCTCCTATTCTCAACTGCTCCATTGCACCATTTGAAAATCAATGTGAGCTGTGGCTTACAACAACTTAATGAAGACATCCGTATAATTTGCTGTATCTTGGTGATTGTTTCTTGCCGTCAGAAACAGCTATGCTTCTTTAAACTACTGTGAGGCCTCTATTGATGCCGGGAGCTTTCCTACAGAATATAAATTAGGCTGATTCCAGAAATAGAGGTGGTGTCAGCACACTAACAGGCAGACGTGTGCTAATGAGGCACTGTCCGACTTCTGCCTGAACACAGCTCCCCCGTCGAAAACTGGGCCATGACGTCTCTTCAGCTTCAACTCAAGCTGACGTGTGTTACTAGTAACCAGACTTGAATTCTGAGTCAATTGTTGACTTCTGTGTTTTGAAACTAATGGCAGTGTAAAAGATTTTTTTAAATAATTCCTTATCGCATGATCTGTTTGGTTACTGCCAGAAAATAAGAAAACAGAAATCAAAGGAGCAGCCGCCATGCTCCCATCAGGTGAAGGGAAGTGTATGAATCTAGAGAGAGCTGCATTCTATAAAATTGGAAAGGTGGAATTCTACCAATTCTTCTGGGAAAGGGATGAGGAAAACCCTTGAAATGCAGCACTGAGCACTGAGAATGCCCAGGTTATGAGAGGAATAATGCAAAGGGTGATGGAAGAGATGGTCCCCACCAGCAAGTTGGCTGCAGATGGAATTTCAATCTTTGTCTGGAGTAGGTACTAATGTTGCTGGGTCTGGAGTGTCTGGACTCCTGGATCCTTTCAGAGGTAGAGCATAGCTCCATTTTGTCTTTCTTCAGCTATTGGATTGAATGGAATGGAGAGGTTACAGATTGCTTTGCACTGATTCTTTTCACCTCCATTTATAAAATTGAATGTTACACATGTGGAGCTGGCTATGAGTTGCTGTTTTCACTGTTTATAGTTTCTTTTCTTGTCGTTAGGTGTTCAACCTGAAATGAGTATCATTATATTTTAAAAGAAGTAGGAACAAAAGCAGATGAGTAGAAAACAAATCTAGAAATGAATGGATGTGGAATCATAGAGGGGATAATTTCATGAGGCTTTTACCAATTGTCTCCTATAATTTCTTCAGATGAGTCGCAGAAAAACAGCCTATATGCTGCTTATGACAATTTTACAGTGTTTCTACGGCTCTGCTTTTGAAGTTACAATAATCGAGCGGGAGAACCCCCATGGAAATGCAATCCATAGAATCTAACAGCCTAACAGAGTGCTATTGGCCCACCGAATCGACGAATGAGTGATCCACTAAGTCCCATTTCCGCCCCCCCCCCACCGCATACCTTTTTAAATGCTGCTTTTTATCTATTTCCCTTTGAAAAGCTATTGTGGATTTTGCCTCTGCCATTGTTTCTGGGAGGACATTCCATGTCTTGAGAACCCTCTGAGTAAAGAAAATCAGTCTTTCAATCTCTCCCTTTTTTCTTTCAGTGATGATCTTAAATGTATGCATTTTAGTTACCAACTCAATTACCAGTGGAACTAATGTATCCTGAATTATTTTATCAAAGCCTCACAGAATTTTGAACATCTCTAATAAATCTCACCTTCACTTTCTTTCTTCTAAAGAAGAGAGTCTCTAGTCTCACCTCACAAATAAAGCTACTCATCCCTAATAAAATCTTAGTGAATCTTTTCTTCATCCTCTCTGATACGTCCTTACTATGAATCGCTGTTCAGCTTACCATTGTCTCTGTCGAACTCCCCCTCTGGGTTCGACTACATGTTGGGGCATGCCTGACTGCCCTTGTCTGCCTGGAGAACTGTGTGCTGCTTTAACAATGTTGAATCTCTGTCCCAACCATTCCTTAACACAGTACCTCTCGTCTGTTCTGCTAGTGGCCATGCTCGCGTGGTTTAAATCCCAGTTTCTTGTCGCCATTGATACGTCCTTACTACACAGTATAAATGCACACGAGGCCCATGCTTGAGAGAAGGTCAGTCTGTGACCTGTCCTTTATTCCTTAGCACTCAAGTGATGAAGATGGGTGGAGCTTCCCCTTTTATACCTGAAGGTCCAGGTTAGGAGTGTCTCCCACCTAGTGGTCAGTGTTCTCACGGTGTACAACTTAGGTCAGTTTATACATGGGTTACAATGCTGGTTGAATACATGACACTCTCTATGGCCTTGATAAAGTTAGCTAGCCAAACATGGAACACAAATGATGGCAGTGCTCGAGCGAGAATTTAGCAAGGCCTGTGAGTAAAGCAAAGGAAAACAATCGTAGCCAAACAAAAGCGGAGCCATTATCTGCTGAACTCGTCAATGAGAGGTAAATATTAAGATATTGGAAAGGTTGTCAAAAAAAGACAATTTTGAGACTGAACAAAAACATAAGAATTTATTTTCTGTTAAGGACCACACCTAAGTAAGTAACCAATGGCTGCAAAGATTCAAAATGCTCAGATAGAATTTGTCAAAGAAATGGCAATAGCCTCTGCTGCTGATGATGTTACTGGTATTACTTCAAGAACATTCATGTGCTTCTGGTTAAGGTGCTGTTCCTGGGTAGAACATTCCACCCTTCCCCCCGCACACTTGAATGGGGCGGTAGTCAACTGAGTAAATGCTGCGGCACACAGTGCAATACAAGCGCGGCAAATGTGGCTGCCCATCATTGGCAGCCTTGTTATTAATTCATCTCTCTAGTTCTTTCACTGCTCCACACCCTGAGGGTCTTGTAATTCTTTTCCAAGATTTGTGTGCCTCCACATTTCCTCCTGTAACAGGACCAGCAAGCTCTGGGCCTAGATACCCTGACACTGTGAAACCACACTACCAATCGCTGAGACAGGGCACTTCATGTGGAGCTATGATCTAAATATACTGCCCCCCCACTCCCTGCACCCCTCTCCCAGGAACACTTGGCTGCAATACAATGGTAGCATCATGTTCTCAATCTTCATATCCTCGTTTTTACACCTCTCTTGGACAGTTATTGTAAAAAACAAAAGTAAGACTAGATTTTAAATATTATAGCATGGTTAATGAATTAAAGTTACCAAGGAGCATGTAATATGAGTTGAAAAGGTTACTAATACAAAAATACAAATCATGTAGGGAACCACACAAATGCTGTTTAATACAGTGATAAAAAAAGGATATAGAAACATAGAAACATAGAAAATAGGTGCAGGAGTAGGCCATTTGGCCCTTCAAGCCTGCACCGCCATTCAATAAGATCATGGCTGATCATTCCCTCAGTACCCCTTTCCTAGTTCTCTCCATACCCCTTGATCTCTTTAGCCGTAAGGGCCATATCTAACTCCCTCTTGAATATATCCAATGAACTGGCATCAACAACTCTCTGCGGCAGGTTAACAACTCTGAGTGAAGAAGGTTCTCCTCATCTCAGTCCTAAATGGCCTACCCCTTATCCTAAGACTATGTCCCCTGGTTCTGGACTTCCCCAACATTGGGATCATTCTTCTCACATTTAACCTGTCCAGTCCCGTCAGAATCTTATACTTTTCTATGAGATCCCCTCTCATCCTTCTAAACTCCAGTGAATAAAGGCCCAGTTGATCCAGTCTCTCCTCGTATGACAGTCCAGCCATCCCAGGAATCAGTCTGGTGAACCTTCGCTGCACTCCCTCAACAGCAAGAACATCCTTCCTCAGACTAGGAGACCAAAACTGAACACAATATTCCAGGTGAGGCCTCACTAAGGCCCTGTACAACTGCAGTAAGACCTCCCTGCTCCTATACTCAAATCCCCTAGCTATGAAGGCCAATATACCATTTGCCTTCTTCACCGCCTGCTGTACCTGCATGCCAACTTTCAATGACTGATGAGCCATGACGTCCCAGGTCTCATTGCACCTCCCCTTTTCCTAATCTGCCACCATTCAGATAGTATGCTGCCTTCGTGTTTTTGCCCCAAAAATGGATAGCCTCATATTTATCCACATTATACTGCATCTGCCATGAATTTGCCCACTACACCTAACCTGTCCAAGTCACCCTGCAGCCTCTTAGCGTCCTCCTCACAGCTCACACGCCACCCAGTTTAGTGTCATCTGCAAACTTGGAGGTATTACACTCAATTCCTTCATCTAAATCGTTAATATCGATTGTAAAGACCTGGGGTCCCAGCACTGAGCCCTGCGGCGCTCCACTAGTCACTGCCTGCCATTCTGAAAAGGACCCATTTATCCCGTCTCTCTGCTTCCTGTCTGCCAACCAGTTCTCTATCCATGACAGTACATTACCCGCAATACCATGCGCTTTGATTTTGCACACCAATCTCTTGTGCGGGACCTTGTCAAAAGCCTTTTGAAAATCCAAATACACCACATCCACAGGTTCTCCCTTGTCCACTCTGCTAGTTACATCCTCAAAAAATTCCAGGAGATTTGTCAAGCATGATTTCCCTTTCATAAATCCATGCTGACTTGGACCGATCCTTTCACTGCTTTCCAAATGCGCTATTTCATCCTTAATGATTGATTCCAACAATTTCCCCATTACTGATGTCAGGCTAACTGGTCTATAATTACCCATTTTGTCTCTCGCTCCTTTTTTAAAAAGTGGGGTTACATTAGCTACCCTCCAGTCCATAGAAACTGATCCAGAGTCGATAACTATTGGAAAATGATCACTAATGCATCCACTATTTCTAGGGCCACTTCCTTAAGTACTCTGGGATGCAGACTATCAGGCTCCAGTGATTTATCGGCCATCAATCCCATCAATTTCCCTAACACAATTTCCAGCCTAATAAGGATATCCTTCAGTTCCTCCTTCTCATTAAACCCACTGTCCCCTAGTACATTCGGAAGGTTATTTGTGTCTTCCTTCATGAAGACAGAACCAAAATATCTGTTCAATTGGGCTGCCATTTCTTTGCTCCCCATTATAAATTCACCTGAATCCGACTGTTTGTCTTCCCTAATCTTTTTCTCTTCACATATTTATAGAAGCTTTTGCAGTTAGTTTTTATGTTCCCTGCAAGCTTCCTCTTGTACACTATTTTCCCCCTCTTAATTAAACCCTTAGACCTCCTCTGTTGAATTCTAAATTTCTCCCAGTCCTCAGGTTTGTTGCTTTTTCTAGCCAATTTATATGCCTCTTCCTTGGTTTTAACACTATCCTTAATTTCCCTTGTTAGCCACGGTGAGCCACCTTCCCCATTTTATTTTTCTGCAGACAGGGATGTACAATTGCTGAAGTTCATCCATGTGATCTTTAAATGTTTGCCATTGCTTATCCACCGTCAACCTTTTAAGTATCCTTTGCCAGTCTATTCTAGCCAATTCACGCCTCATACCCTCGAAGTTACCTTTCCTTAAGTTCAGGACCCTAGTTTCTGAATTAACTGTGTCACTCTCCAGCTTAATAAAGAATTCTACCATATTATGGTTACTCTTTCCCAAGGGGCTTCACACAACAAGATTGCTAATTAGTCCCTTCTCATTACACATCAACCAGCCTAGGATGGCCAGGTCTCTAGTTGGTTCCTCGACATTTTGATCAAGAAAACCATCCCTAATACACTCCAGGAAATCCTCCTCCACTGCATTGCTACCAGTTTGGTTAGCCCAAACAATATGTAGATTAAAGTCGCCCATGATAACTGCTGTACCTTTACTGCACACATCCCTTATTTCTTGTTGATGCTGTCCCCAATCTCACTACTACTGTTTGGTGGTCTGTACACAACTCCCACTAGCATTTTCTGCCCTTTGGTATTCCGCAACTCCACCCATACCGATTCCACATTATCCAGGCTAATGTCCCTCCTTACTATTGCATTAATTTCCTCTTTAACCAGCAATGCCACCCCGCCTCCTTTTCCTCTCTGCCTATCCTTCCTAAATGTTGAATACCCCTGGATGTTGAGTTCCCAGCTTTGGTCACCCTGGAGCCATGTCTCCGAGATGCCAATTACATCATATCCATTAACTGCTGTCTGCGCAGTTAATTCTTCCACCTTATTCCGAATACTCCTCGCATTCAGGCTTGTCTTTTTAACACACTTTGCCCCTTTAGAATTTTGCTGTAAAGTGGCCCTTTTTGTTTTTGCCTTGGGTTTCTCTGCCCTCTACTTTTACTATTCTCCTTTCTATCTTTTGCTTCTGCCTCCATTTTATTTCCCTCTGTCTCCCTGCATAGGTTCGCATCCCCCTGCCATGTTAGTTTAACTCCTCCCCAACAGCACTAGCAGAATACTCCCCATAGGACATTGGTTCCGGTCCTGCCCAGGTGCAGCCCGTCCAGTATATACTGATCCCACCTCCCCCAGAACCGGCTCCAATGTCCCAGGAATTTGAATCCCTCCTTTTTGCACCACTCCTCAAGCCACGTATTCATCTGAGCTATCCTGCAAATCCTACTCTAACTAGCACGTGGCACTGGTAGCAATCCTGAGATTACTACTTTTGAGGTCCTACTTTTTAATTTAGTTCCTAGCTCCCTAAATTCGTCTTATCGGACCTCATCCTGTTTTTTACCTATATCTTTGGTACCTATATGCATGACGACAACTGGCTGTTCACCCTCCCTTTTCAAAATGTCCTGCACCTGCTCCAAGACATCCTTGATCCTTGCACCAGGGAGTCTTGGTTGCAGCCACAGAAATGCCTATCTATTCCCCTTACAATTGAATCCCCTATCACTATAGCTCTGCCACTCTTTGTCCTGCCCTCCTGTGCAGCAGAGCCACCCACGATGCCATGAACTTAGCTGCTACTGCTCCCCCCTGATAAGTCATTCCCCTCAACAATACCCAAAGCAATGTATCTGTTTCGCAGGGGGATGACCGCAGGGGACCCCTGCACTACCTTCCTTCCACTGCTCTTTCTGTTGATCACCCATTTACTATCTGGCTGTGTACCCTTTACCTGCGGTAAGACCAACTCACTAAATGTGCTATTCACATCATTCTCAGCATCGTGCATGCTCCAGAGTGAATCCACCTGCAGTTCTGGTGCCGCAATGCGGTGCCGCAATGAGGTGAATGCACTTCCTGCACACGTAGTCGTCAGGGACACCGGAGGCGGACCTGAGTTCCCACATCGGACAGGAGGAGCACAACACGTTTCCGAGCTGTCCTGCCTTGACTTAACCCTTAGATAAACTTAATTTGCTAACAATAATGCTAAAAGTTATTTACTGGTAAAGAAGAGAAAAAATCACTTACCCCCTTGGCTGTGACGTCACCTTTCGATTTCTTGCTACTTCTTTTTTGCCTTCTCTCCCTGCTGCAGCTGCACCACTGCCTTTAAAGGCCTCACCAATGCCCTGAACTCCCGTCTCTCTGACTGCCGCTGGGCCTTTATAGGCCACACCAACGCCCCGAACTCCCGCCTCTCCGACTGCCGCCACCTCTGCTTTGCTGCTGGACCTTTGTAGGCCTTAGCAATGCCCCGAACTCCCGCCTCTCTGACTGCCGCCGCCTCTGCTTTGCCGCTGGGCCTTTATAGGCCTCACCAACGCCCCGAACTCCCGCCTCTCCTACTGCCGCTTATATGTTAATTAACGTTGCTCCCAAATGAAAATGTACACAAAAAAGGAAAAAGTCTGAAGGTTGATTTAGAGTACTCAACATCCATAACACAGATGCAATCAATAACGCAGCAGAAGTAAATCCATTATTGAACTGAAAAGCAACTAAAGCTGTAGTAAGCAATTTGACAGCACTTATTCAAGAAAGATGTGAAGCGCAGCTTCAAGAAGCTGAATGATGTCAATCAACTCCCAGTACAAAGGGAAAATGGGCTAGAGGTACTTTAATAGCATTTCGGTTATTTGTTTATTTTTAACTGCACAAACTAGGTTTCTGCATGGAAAACGAAAGTGAATTCAATAAAGAAATGAAATCAAGTTCCGTTAAGAACATAAGAAATGGGAGAGCGAGTCGGCTATTTAGCCTCTCGAGCTTGCTCCGTCATTCAATAAGATTATGGCTGATCTGATCATGGACTCAACGCCACTTCCCTGCCCGCTCCCCATAATCCTTCACTCCCTTATCACTCAAATACCTGTCTATCCCCACCTTAAATATATTCAATGACCCAGCCTCCACAGCTCTCTGGGGTAGAGAATTCCAAAGATTCACAATCCTCTGAGAGAAGAATTTCCTCCTCATTTCTGTTTGAAATGGGTGACCCCTTATTCTGACACCATGCCCCCTAGTTCTAGATTCCCCCATGAGGGGAAACATCTGCTTTGCATCTACCTTGTCAAGCCACCTCAGAATGTTATACATTTCAATAAAATCACCTCTCCTTCTTCTAAACTCCAAGGAGTATAGGCCCAACGTGCTCAACCTTTCTTCATAAGACAACCCCTTCATCTTAGGAATCAACATCGTGAACCTTCTCTGAACTGCCTCCAATGCAAGTATATCCCTCCTTAAATACGGAGACCAAAACTGTACGCAGTACTCTAGGTGTGTTCTTACCAACACCCTGTACAATTGTAGCAGGACTTCTCTATCCCCCTTGCAATAAAGGCCAACATTCCATTTGCCTTCCTGATCACTTGCTGTACCTGCATACTAACTTTTTGTGTTTCATGCACAAGGTCCCCCAGGTCCCTCTGTACCTTACTTAGCATTTTGTAATCTCTCCCCATTTAAATAATAATTTGCATTTTTATTTTTCCTACCAAAGTGGATAACCTCACATTTTTCCACATTAAGAAAGCTGAAAGATGTAAAACGGATTACTCAAGCACTTTGGAATCCCAGCAGCTGCTGATTAGAGAGCTGGCAGGACAGCTGAAATATTTTGAAAGCTGGAAAAGAGATTTAAAGGGAAGCTGTGGCAATGTTTGGGGAGCAGAATGGGAAAAAACAAAGAGAAGGAAGGATGTGGAAAACAATAACTTAGGCCTTCAGAGTGTACTGAATGAAGGGAGTGACCTAATCCTAAAATTAAAATCTACAGCAAGTGGCTTTAATATTTTCCACCCTACATTAAAGCATCTGAGACAATTATTTTCTTTTAATATTAATTTTGGGGATATGGGCATCGCTAGCAAGGCTGTCATTTATTGCCCATCCCTAGTTGCCCTTGAAGTAGTGAGCCTTGCCTTGAACTGCTGTGGTCTGTGTGGTGAAGGTACTCCCATGGTGCTGTTAGGGAGGGAGCTCCAGGAGTTTGAGCTAGCGACCATGAAAGAACGACAATATATGTTTAAATCCAGACGTTGTGTGACTCGGAAGGGAACTTGGAGGTGGTGGTGTTCCCATGATGCAACTTGTCCTTTCATGTGGTGCTGTCGAAGAAGCTGTCAAATTTCAATAAATTTGAGTTTGGAAAATACTGAATTAATCAAAAGATCTTAGGAGACTGCAATTTATGATTAGGGTTTGAGATAATTGTGAATTACACAACAACTATGATAATTATACATTCAGACAAAGGGAGAAGAAGAAAGTAGTTACCCCAATGGAGCTTTGTCTCTTTTTGTCTAGATTTATATGGCATTCTTTGGAAACTCAAACCATGTGGTACACCAGCTGGAGAGTTCTCACATCCTATGCTGTAGTCAGCTCATTATTATTCTGAATTCTACCATCACTTTTGCATTGATACCCACCGAAACTATTGAGGCAAAAGTGTTCAGGAATAAGCATTTATACTGCAATTGTTTTATTAGGGGTTCCAGGAAGGCAGCATTTACACTGCCTAATCCAGCTGCTTCAACCTGGCAGCAGATAGACCAATGAAAACTGTATGAATGTGGCTTCAGACACAGATTTGTTCTGACTGGACGCTGAATCAATCTTCTCTTCTTTTGACATACATTCAAACAAAGATGAAGCACGTATCCATCGGAATCCGATAAATCAGCTGAAATTCACACAGTAAACAAAGGCAAAAATCTACCACTGTTGTCATTGTCTAGCTCACGCAGGCATCAACAGTGATTGCTACAGTGGTTTACAGGAACATCTACTCTGTTCAACAGCATGACACTGTAGTAAGCTATAAAGTTATGTGCAAGTGTGAATTCTAGTTTACTGACACCTCAACCATGCTTGAGTGCTGTTGGCATGTTTGTTCCAGAGATGCTGAGCGACAATGGATCCACACAATGCAAGTAATTCTCAGTGCGCTCCTTAGCAATTTTTTTCAATTGTAAAAGCTGCTATATAATTTATCAAAAGAGAAGAGACGGCATTCTTGACTCTTCTCCAACTATGAACAAAAGTCCTTTGAAAGGAAAATTTTCATCCTGTGAATAGTTAAGTGAGGTGCTTTAATGAGGATAACAACAATAGCAACAATTTACAACACCATTACCAAAAGAAAGCATCTCCAGGTCCCCACCATCACAGAAGGTAGTCTTCAGCCAATTCGATTCACACTTGTGAACATTTGTGCTCCAGAACTAGCCGCGCGTCTAGCCAAACTGTTTCAGTGCAGTTACAACACTGGTATCTACCCGACAAAGTGGAAAACATGCACAGGTATGTCCTGTCCACAAGAAGCAGGACAAATCCAGTCCAGCCAAATACCGTCCCATCAGTCTACTCTCAATCATTGGCAAAGTGATGGAAAGATGACAGTGCTATCAAGCGGCAATGACGCACCAATAACCTGCTCACCGATGCTCAGTTTGGGTTCCACCAGGACCACTCAGCTCCAGACCACATTACAGCCTTGGTCCAAACATGGACAAAAGAGCTGAATTCCAGAGGTGAGGTGAGAGTGCCTGCACTTTGCATCAAGGTAGCATTTGACTGAGTGTGTCATCAAGGAGCCCGAGTAAAATTGAAGTTAATGGGAGTCATACCTAGCATAGAGGAAGATGGTTGTGGTTGTTGGAGGCCAATCATCTCAGCCGCAGGACATCACTGCAGGAATTGCTCAGGACAGGGGCTTAGGCTGTTTCATCAATGATGTTCCCTCCATCATAAGGTCAGAAGTGAGGATGTTTGCTGATGACTGCACAGTGTTCAGCTCCATTTTCAACTCCTCAGAGAATGAAGCAGTTCGTGCCCGCATATAGCAAGACCTGGACAGCATTCTGGCTTGGGCTGATAAATGGCAAGTAACATTGGTGGCACAAATGTGCCAGGCAATGACCATCTCCAACAAGAGAAAGTCTTCCCATGACATTCAATTGCATTACCATCATCAAACCCCTCATCATCAACATCCTGGTGGTCACCACTGACCAGAATCTTAACTGGACCAACCACATAAATAGTGTGGCTACAAGAGCAGGTCAGAGGCTGGGTATTCTTCAATGAGTGACCCACCTCCTGACTCCCTAAAGCCTGTCCACAATCTATAAGGCACAAATCAGGAGTGTGGTGGAATACTCTCCACTTGCTTGGATGAGTGCAGCTGCAACAAGACTCAAGAAGCTCAACACCATCTAGGACAAAGCAGCCCACTTAAATTATAATCCATCCACCACCTTAAACATTCACTCCCTCCACCACTGGCACGCCGTGGCTGCAGTTTGTACTATCTACAAAATGCACTGCAGCAATTCGCCAAGGCTTCTTTGACAGCCCATCCCAAACCCATGACCTCTACCAGCTAGGAAGATGAGGGCAGCAGGTGCATGGGAATATCACCACTGCCAAATTCCTCTTCAAGTCGCATAACATCTTGACTTGGAAATATATCGCCATTCCTTCATCATCGCTGGGTCAAAATAAGAACATAAGAACATAAGAATTAGGAACAGGGGTAGGCCATCTAGCCCCTCGAGCCTGCTCCGCCATTCAACAAGATAATGGCTGATCTGGCTGTGGACTCAGCTCCACTTACCCACCCGCTCCCCGTAACCCTTAATTCCCTTATTGGTTAAAAATCTATCGATCTGTGATTTGAATATATTCAATGAGCTAGCCTCAACTGCTTTCTTGGGCAGAGAATTCCACAGATTCACAACCCTCTGGGAGAAGAAATTCCTTCTCAACTCGGTTTTAAATTGGCTCCCCCGTATTTTGAGGCTGTGCCCCCTAGTTCTAGTCTCCCCGACCAGTGGAAACAACCTCTCTGACTCTATCTTGTCTATCTCTTTCATTATTTTAAATGTTTCTATAAGATCACCCCTCATCCTTCTGAACTCCAACAAGTAAAGACCCAGTCTACTCAATCTATCATCATAAGGTATCCCTCTCATCTCCGGAATCAGCCTAGTGAATCGTCTCTGTACCCCCTCCAAAGCTAGTATATCCTTCCTTAAGTAAGGTGACCAAAACTGCATGAAGTACTCCAGGTGCGGCCTCACCAATACCCCATACAGTTGCAGCAGGACCTCCTTGCTTTTGTACTCCATCCCTCTCGCAATGAAGGCCAACATTCCATTCGCCTTCCTAATTACCTGCTGCACCTGCAAACTAACTTTTTGGGATTATCCAAAAAGAGTTTCATGCACAAGGACCCCCAGGTCCCTCTGCACCGCAGCATGTTGTAATTTCTCCCCATTCAAATAATATTCCCTTTTACTGTTTTTTTTCCCAAGGTGGATGACCTCACATTTTCCGACATTGTATTCCATCTGCCAAACCTTAGCCCATTCGCTTATCCTATCTAAATCTCTTTGCAGCCTCTCTGTGTCCTCTACACAACCCGCTTTCCCACTAATCTTTGTGTCATCTGCAAATTTTGTTACACTACACTCTGTCCCCTCTTCCAGGTCATATATGTATATTGTAAACAGTTGTGGTCCCAGCACCGATCCCTGTGGCACACCACTAACCACCAATTTCCAGCCCGAAAAGGACCCATTTATCCCAACTTTCTGCTTTCTGTTAGCCAGCCAATTCTCTATCCATGCTAATACATTTCCTCTGACTCCGCATACCTTTATATTCTGCAGTAACCTTTTGTGTGGCACCTTATCAAATGCCTTTTGGAAATCTAAATACACCACATCCATCGGTACACCTCTATCCACCATGCTCGTTATATCCTCAAAGAATTCCAGTAAATTAGTTAAACATGATTTCCCCTTCATGAATCCATGTTGCGTCTGCTTGATTGCACTATTCCTATCTAGATGTCCCGCTATTTCTTCTTTAATGATAGCTTCAAGCATTTCCCCCACTACAGATGTTAAACTAACTGGCCTATAGTTACCTGCCTTTTGTCTGCCCCCTTTTTTAAACAGAGGCATTACATTAGTTGCTTTCCACAATCCCACAATCCCTTGGGAGTACCGGTACATAAGGAGGTCTCACAGTCTGGAGAGGCACTCTGGAGACCTATAATAAAGGACTATGGTCACACATTACTTTAAGCTTACAGTGTCTGGTCAGATTCTTTAGGCAAGATATAACAACTGGCGATGAGATACAGATGACGAACACCACCACAACAATGCAGAGAACCGTGGACATCCTGGAGAAATTCTAGGAGGGAGATGATTGGGAAACCTTCATGGAGCAACTCGACCAATACTTCCTGGCCAACGAGCTGGAAGGAGAAGCGAACGCAGCCAAACGAAGAGTGATCCTCCTCACCATTTGTGGGGCACCAACGTATGGCATCATGAATAATCTGCTCGCTCCAGCGAAACCACAAAGAAGTCGTACGATGATTTGTGCACACGGTCCGGGAGCATCTAAACCCGAAGGAAAGCGTTCTGATGGTGAGGTACCGGTTCTACAAGTACAAGAGGTCCGAAGGCCAGGAAGTGGCGAGCTACGTCACCGAGCTAACGCGGCTTGCTGGACATTGTGAATTTGAAGGACACTTGGAGCACATGCTCAGGGACTTCTTTGTACTTGGCATTGGCCATGAAGTAATACTTCGCAAACGTTTGACTATAAAGACCCCAACCTTGAGTAAAGCCATAGCGATAACCCAGAAGCTTATCTCCACCAGTGACAATACCAAACAACTTTCCCAGCACACTAGTGCTGCTGCAAGTACTGTGAACAAAGTAAGGTTGTTTTCGAATCGAAATGTACATGGCAGGACTTACACGCCTTTAGCTGCATGTCCGCAGATGAGTCAGAGTCCACCATCAAGGGTGGTGAATACAACCAAATAACATCTTGTTGGCACTGTGGGGGTGATCATCGATTCCATTCATGCCGCTTTAAAGGATACATTTGCAAGGGCTGTGGAACAATGGGACACCTCCAACGTTTGTGTAGGCGAGCTGCAAACCCTGCTAATCCTGCAAACTACCATGTTACAGAGGAGGACAGATCCACGGTAGATCATGATGAACCAGAGCTTCAGGCCGAGGAGGCAGAGGTATATGGGGTGCACACATTTACCACAAAGTGTCCCCAATAATGCTGAAGGTTGAATTAAATAGACTCCCAGTGTCCATGGAGCTGGACATGGGCGCAAGCCAGTACATAATGAGTAAAAAGACTTTAAATAAGTTGTGGTGTAACAACGCTTCAAGGCCAGTCCTGACTCCCATTTGTACCAAATTCAGAACGTACACAAAGGAACTGATTCCCGTATTTGGCAGTGCTACCGTAAAGGTCTCCTACAATGGAGCGGTGTACGATTTACCACTCTGGGTGGTACCGGGCGATGGCCCAAGTCCTAAGCAAGTTCCCCTCGCTGTTTGAACCAGGCATCGGGAAGTGCGAAGGAGCAAAAGTGCAGATCCATGTGATTCCAGGGGCGCAACCCATCCATCACAAGGTGAGAGCGGTACCGTTCTTCTTGAGAGAGAGGGTGGAGATCGAGCTGGACAGGCTGCAATGAGAGGGCATCATTTCGCCGATCGAATTCAATGAGTGGGCCAGTCCGATTGTTCCAGTCCTCAAGGAAGACGGCACCGTCAGAATCTGTGGTGATTACAAAGTAACTATCAATCGTTTCTCCCTGCAGGATCAATACCACGACCAAAGGCAGATGACCGATTTGCGATGTTGGCAGGAGGAAAAATGTTCACGAAGCTGGACTTGACCGCGGCCTACATGACACACGAGTTGGAGGAATCATCGAATGGCCTCACCTGCATCAACACGCACAAAGGTCTCTTCATTTACAACCGCTGCCAATTTGGGATTCGATCAGCCGTGGCGATATTCCAGAGGAACATGGAAAGCTTGCTGAAGTCAGTTCCGCGCACTGTGGTCTTCCAGGACGACATCTTGGTCACAAGTCAAGGCACCGTCGAGCACCTGCATATCCTGGAGGAGGTTCTTAGTCGGCTTAATTGTGTGGGGCTCAGGTTAAAACGCTCGAAGTGCATTTTCCTGGTGCCTGAAGTGGAGTTCCTGGTGAGAAGAATCGCGGCGGACGGCGTCAGGCCCACCAATTCGAAGATAGAGGCAATCAAGAACGTACCGAGACCACAGAATGTGACGGAGCTGCGGTCGTTTCCAGGATTCCTGAACTACTTTGGTAACTTCTTATCAGGTCTTAGTACACTGTTAGAACCACTGCACTCTTTACTGCATAAAGGAGATGAATGGGTATGGGGTAAAAACCAAGAAAATGCCTTTGAGAAAGCTAGGAAACTGTTATGCTCAAACCCGGCTTCGCACGACGACACATCTCATGCTAGCAGAAGTCTTTTACACGGGCTATACAATACAAGCAGCTTGTTGGAGCATAAAATGTCTCTGGCTTTCTCAAAAGCAATGACTTGGTTTTTTCCCCATACCCAGTTCTCACCTTTATGCAATAACACATGTAGGGGCTCTAAAAGGGTGTTTAACCCCGGTAGGAAGTTACCAAAATAGTTGAGGAGTCCCAGGACCGACCGCAGCTCCGTGACATTCTGTGGCCTGGGCGTGTTCCTGATAGCCTCTGTCTTGGCGTCTATGGGCCTAATGCATTCCGCCACGATCTTTCTCCCCAAAAAATCCACTTCTGTTGCCATGAAGACGCATTTCGACCTTTTCAGCTGCGGCCCTACGCGATCCAGTCGCTGGAGGGCCTCCTCCAGGTTTTGTAGGTGCTCGGCGATGTCCCGACCCATGACCAATATGTCGTCCTGAAAGAGCACCGTGCATGGTGCCGACTTGAGTAGGCTCTCCATGTTCCTCTGGAAGATCACTGCAGCCGACCGAATTCCAAACGGGCATCTGTTGTAGATGAACAGTCCCTTGTGCGTGTTGATGCAGGTGAGGCCCTTCGAAAATACCTACAGCTCCTGCATCATGTAGGCCGAAATCAGGTCGAGTTTGGTGAACGTCCGGCCTCCTGCCAGCGTCGCAAATAGGTCATCTGCCTTAGGTAGCGGGTATTGGTCCTGTAGCAACAAACGATTAATAGTTACTTTATAATCGCTGCAAATCCTGACCGTGCCATCACTTTTGAGTACTGGAACAATTGGGCTGGCCCACTCGCTGAATTCCACTGGGGAGATTATGTCCTTGCATTGCAGGCTGTCCAGCTTGATTTCCACTCTCTCCCTTATCATGTGAGGTACCACTCGTGCCTTGTGGTGAATGGGTCGTGCCTCTGGGACCAAGTGGATCCGGTCCTTTGCCCCAGAAAAGTTTCCAATGCCTGGCTCAAAAAGGGAAGGAAATTTGTTAAGAACCTGGGTACATGAGGCCTCATCGACATGTGATAGCGCTCAGATGTCATCCCACTTCCAGCGGATTTTGCCCAGCCAGCTCCTTCCAAGCAGTGTGGGGCCATCGCCCGGGACAATCCAGAGTGGCAGTTCATGCACCGTGTCCTCGTAGGTGAGCTAGACCATGGCGCTGCCCAGGACAGTGATAAGCTCTTTGGTGTACGTTCTCAGTTTCGTGTGGATGGGGCGCAGGGCTGGTCTGAATGCCTTGTTGCACCACAGTCTCTCAAACATCTTTTCATTCATGATAGATTGGCTCGCGCCAGCGTCCAGTTCCGTGGCTACGGGTAAGCCATTCAATTTTACGTTTAGCATTACATGTGGACATTTCGTCGAAAATGTGTGCACCCCGTGTACTTCAGCATCTGCGTCCTCTCTCTCAGGCAAAAAATTGCTTTGATCCAACATGGACTGAACTTCCTCTGCCACGTGGTGGTTAGCAGGTTTTGCAGAGCTTGCAGCTCATTTGCAAGCTCGTTGGAGGTTCCCCATTGTTCCACAGCTCTTGCAAACATACCCTTTGAAGCGGCATGAATAAGCTGAATGGAAGCCTCCACATCGCCAACAAGGTGTGAATTGCCTTGCATTCATCCTTTGTTGCGGACTCTGAGTCATCTGGGTCACCTGAGGCCTGCTGGCAGTTGCAGACTCGTGTGTTCTGCCCTGTACATTTCTGCTCGCAAACACAGTTCCAGTTAATTTATGAACTTATTGCCAGCACTTGTGTGCTGAGAGATTTGTTTGGTGTTATCACTGGTGGACATAAACGCCTGTGATATCGCAATGGCTTTAATGAGGGTCGGTGTCTCTACAGTCAAAAGTTTTCGTAGGCTTGTCTCGTGGCCAATGCCCAGTACAAAAAAGTCTGAGCATTTGCTCCAGGTCGCCATCAAACTCACATTGCCCTGCAAGTCGACTGAGCTCGGCGACATAGCTCGCCACTTCCTGACCTGCAGATCGCTGGTACGTGTAGAACCGATACCTCGCCATCAGCACGCTCTCCCTCGTGTTGAGATGCTCCCGAACCAGTGCACACAGCTCCTCATAAGACTTATCTGTGGGTTTCACCGGAGCCAGAAGATTCTTCCTGAGGCTATAGGTCGGTGCCCCGCAGACTGTGAGGAGGACCGCTCTTCTTTTTGCAGTGCTTCCTTCTCTGTCCAGTTCGTTGGCTACAAAGTACTGGTCTAGCCATTCGACATAGGCTTCCCAGTCCTCACCCTCCGAGAACTTCTCCAGAATGCCCACAGTTTGCTGCATCTTTGCATTGGATTCGTATTCTCGTCGCCAGTTATTGTGTTCCTAACACAAATGAGGCTGCACACAGGGAGGTTAAAGTAATAATGACCTCAGTCTTTAATAAGACACTCCAGAGTGAGGAACAGGCCTTAGGGGCCGGCTTATATACAGTGCTCCCAAGGGATGCTGGGATCCCTTGGGACTTCAGGGGATGGTGGCGGAACATGGGAATGCATGCTTTACAGATACACAACACTTACTGTCCTTAGTAAAAAACTGTGTGCTCCACGGGAGTTTGTCTAGTGTCCCGTTAGAGATGCAGGTAGAAATAAAGCCGTACGAGCGGTGCAGAGATGAAATGTCCATACAGGCAGACTGCCTCCTATGGGTAGTGGTGCCAAAAAAACATAGGGACCCTTTAGTTAGTGACCTCCACAGTACACACCCAGACATTGTAATGATGAAAGCGATAGCCAGATCCCACATGAGGTGGCCCGGTATCGATACAGACTTAGAGTCCTGCATGCACAAATGTAACACATGTTCACAGTTAAACAATGCACCCAGGGAAACGCCACTAAGTTTATGGTCCTGACCTTCCAAACCGTGGTCCAGGGTCCATGTCGACTATGCAGCCCCATTCTTGGGAAAAATGTTCCTTGTGTTTGTAGATGCGTACTCCAAATGGATTGAATGTGAGATAATGTCGGCAAGCACATCCGCTGCCATCATTGAAAGCCTGCGGGCCATGTTTGCCACGCACGGCCTGCCTGATGTCCTTTTGAGTGACAATGGGCCGAGCTTCACCAGTGCCGAGTTCAAAAAGTGCATGACCCACAATAGGAACAAACATGTCACATCTGCCCCGTTTAAACCAGCGGCCAATGGTCAGGCAGAGCGAACAGTGCAAACAATCAAGCAGAACTTGAAGAATGTAACTGAAGGCTCACTGCAGACTCGCCTATCCCGAGTCCTGCTTAGTTACCGCACGAGACCTCACTCGCTAACTGGGTTTCCCCCCAGCTGAACTGCTCATGAAAAGGGCACTTAAGTCAAGGCTCTCGTTAGTCCACCTTGACCTACACGAACAAGTAGAGAGCAGGCGGCTTCAACAGAATATATATCATGATCGCGCAAATATAATCACGAGAAATTGAAGTAAAATGATCCTGTATTTGTGTTGAGCTATGGACAAGGTCCCAAGAGGCTTCCCGGCACTGTCGTGGACAAAGAGAGGAGTAGGGTGTATCTGGTCAAACTTTCAAATGAACTCAGAAAACACTTGGACCAAACCAAACTCAGATTTACGGACTATCCAGAACAACCCACAATAGACTCTACCTTTTTCGACCCCCCAACACACACACAAGCGGCAACTGACCCGGCGGTTGACCACGAAGCAGAACCCATCACCTGTAGCAGTCCAGCAGGATGCACCACACCCAGCAGCCCTGCAAGGCCAGCTGCACAGCAGCCCAGCAAGGGCCCAACAAACGACTCACCAAAACCAGCATTTGCACCAAGACGATCAACCAGGGAAAGGAAGGCCCCAGATCGACTCACATTGTAAATAGTTACACTATTTTCTTTGGCGGGGGGGGTGGCAGTGTTGTTATATCTATAAACCTGTAAATACCTTGTTTAACCCCCAGAGGGCTCATCCACTGGAGTCGCAAGGGATCCCACAATTCCTTGAGAGCACAGGTACATAAAGAGGCCTCACAGGCTGGAGAGGCAATAAAGGACTACGGTCACACATTACTTTAAGCTTACAGTATCTGGTCAGATTCTTTATTCAAGACATGACACCAAATTCCATGAATTAATTTTTAAAAAGGTGCTTTACAGAAGTGTATTCAGACAAAAATGGAAATCAAGCATTACATGATACATTTCTAGCTTGATAAAACAATGTATAATCCATCTTTCTGTGGATTGCATGGAAACTCATAATCATTGGGAGCAGACCCCCAATAACACACATCTTATGCACAGTGGGAATACTCTCATGAACATTTATAGTGACTTTGTTTCTGTCCACGGGTCTGCTTCCACACAAATCAATAGATAAACTGAAGGATTGCCCAGCAACTGGACAAAGCTGGAATAGTCATGGTTAATACTTTTGTCTCTCACACACGTAGACTTGAGCTATTTGAAAGACTGGCTCTTCATAGCTGTTAACTTGTCAGCTGTCTGAGGAATTACTCTTCATGTAACCTCACCAGTTGATAACCTCAAACTCTGGTCACAGCTATAGTTAACACTCAGCCTCTATTAGTGCTGATTTACAGTCAGACACTGAATTGCCTGTGTAACTTTTTGCTGCTCATTTTGTTAAGTAACTCTGACCATTCATTTGTTATTCAACTGCTAGGTAACTCTGATTAAATTTGTGCATGTCTATGAAGTATTTGTTTACCCAACTTTAACATTAAGTTGCAATTTGTAAATAGTGTTAAGTGCATAGGACATACGAACAGGAATAGGCCATTCAGCCCCTTGAGCCTGTCCCGACATTCAGTTAGTTCATGGCTGATCTGTATCTCAACTTTATTTATTTGCCTTGCCTAAGAAAAATCTATCAATCTCAGTTTGTAAATTTTCAATTGACCTAGGCTTGACAACTTTCTCGGAGAGAATGTTCCAGATTTATACTACCTCTTGTGTGACAAAGTGCTTCCTGACATCACCCCTGAATAGCCGAGCACTAATTTTAAGTGTATGTCTCCCCTTGTCTGAACTCCCCCACCAGTTGAAATTGCAATACTGTAGTGTAGCATGACTTGTGGTGTGGCTTCTTCTTTGATGATTTGTCAAGAAAGAGTTCATTCACTCACTCAGCAGCTTGAGCGTAACCTAATCGACGGTTAGTAAATTAAATTTTAGTGCAAGACAGTTTGGTGAGCCGAGGCCAGGCATCATTCATCCCTGCACCGACACTGGGATGTAAAACCCCAGATGGTTCCTCAGTCAGAATTTAAAGAAGGAATAAATTAAGAATTCATCTCGTCCCTTGGTATATATTTGTCAAGATACCGAAACTCTGCTTCTTTACATTAAATAGTAAGCTGTATTAAGTGCTGACCTACTGAATCTAAGACCGCTGAAACAGCTCTTCAGCTTTACCAGGTGGCTGTGCCTTGATCTGTAGATATGTCTGTTGGGATAATGGACAGTACAGGAAGTTTGGCTCTATTGCGATTTAAAACAATCCCTAAATCATGGAATGGAGTGGTGGGAAAAAATATAAGCAGTTTTAAAGAATCCCTTTCTAATTGTAGACTTTTAATGCTCATTTAATTGGGTGAACTTAGTGATGGGTGGAAATGAGAACGGAAAAGAAGGAGATCATGGGCTGCCTCATTATACCCCAATTGGAAGGAAATTTGGCTGCCTAATGACGCTCTCAGACATTCTGCGCGCCAGGGGACAACAGCTCAAGAATCTTGTACACAGTGGGAAGCAGACAGGGAGCTAGCTCATACAGTTTCCCAGCAAGACTTTCTATCCTGTTATCTGTCCACCTGAAATGTATTTAGAACAGCACATCTGGGCATACTGGTGTCATGTTTCTGTTACAGATGCAAAAAAATGTAAAATGCTTCACAGCTGAGACATAAAATTGACAGCACGTTCCAATCATCACATTTCCCTGAGCAAACAACAACAAAACTGAATAATGAAATCTTCCATCTTGTATTGACTTAATAAAAAGAAAGAAAGCCAGTTGGATTCATAATCACTCTAAACATTCATTTCATGAATACAGAGCAACTGTGCCTTAAAAAGAAAGACTTGCATTTAGATAGTGCTTTTCATTTCCTCAGGACATTCCAAACACACTTTACACCCATGAAGTATGTTTTTCTAGTGCAATCACTGTTATAATGTAGGAAATAAATACCTACATATTAGCAGCAGAATAATACATTCTACGCTACATGGTATATTATTCCTATCCTTATAAAACAGCACCTCTTCTGATGCTTTGAGCAGCTCTACCTAAGCACAAGAATAATAAATTACCAATCACAAACGAGCCAAAGGTGGGCAGAGGAAATGTTTCAAGGACACCCTCAAAGCCTCCTTGATAAAGTGCAACATACCCAGCGACACCTGGGAATCCTTGGCCAAAGACCGCTCTAAGTGGAGGAAGTGCATCTGGGAGGGCGCTGAGCACCTCGAGTCTCATCGCCAAGAGCATGCAGAAACCAAGCACAGGCAGCAGAAAGAGCGTGCGGCAAACCAGTCCCACCCACCCTCTCCCTCAACAACTGTCTGTCCCACCTGTGACAGAGTCTGTGGTTCTCGTATTGGACTGTTCAGTCACCTAAGAACTCATTTTTAGAGTGGAAGCAAGTCTTCCTCGATTCCAAGGGACTGCCTATGATGGATGATGATAATGTTTCTGTCCTTATAAAACAATGTATAATCCATTTCACCACGAGCAATACCATAGAAGGATCGTTAGTAGCTGCAAATAATTGGAGCTGCTGAAATGTTTGTAATCTCCCAAAAAGTTGGAATCATTTATTAAAGATGTAATTGCAGCGTATTTGGAAAGCAGTGACAGGATCGGTCCAAGTCAGCATGGATTTATGAAAGGGAAATCACGCTTGACAAATCTTCTAGAATTTTTTTAGAATGTAACTAGTAGAGTGGACAAGGGAGAACCAGTGGATGTGGTGTATTTGGACTTTCGAAAGGCTTTTGACACGGTCCCACACAAGGGATTAGTGTGCAAAATTAAAGCACATGGAATTGGGGGTAATGTATTGACGTGGATAGAGAACTGGTTGGCAGACAGGAAGCAACGGGTCCTTTTCAGAATGGCAGGCCGTGACTAGTGGGGTACAGCAAGGTTCAGTGTTGGGACCCCAGCTTTTTACAATATACATTAATGATTTAGATGAAGGAATTGAGTGTAATATCTCCAAGTTTGCAGATGACACTAAGCTGGGTGGCAGTGTGAGCTGTGAGGAGGATGCAAAGACGCTGAAGGATGGCTTGGACAGGTTAGGTGAGTGGGCAAATGCCTGGCAGATGCAATATAATGTAGATAAATGTGAGGTTATCCACTTTGGTGGCAAAAACAGGAAGGCAGAATATTATCTGAATGGTGACAGATTAGGAAAAGGGGAGGTGCAACGAGACCTGGGTGTCATGGTACATCAGTCATTGAAAGTTGGCATGCAGGTACAGTCGGCGGTGAAGAAGGCAAATGGCATGTTGGCCTTCATAGCGAGAGGATTTGAGTATAGGAGCAGGGAGGTCTTACTGCAGTTGTACAGGGCCTTAGTGAGGCCTCACCTTGAATATTGCATACAGTTTGTTCTCCTAATCTGAGGAAGGGCATTCTTGCTATTGAGGGAGTGCAGCGAAGGTTCACCAGACTGATTCCCGGGATGGCAGGACTGACATATGAAGAAAGATTGGATCGACTAGACTTATATTCACTGGAATTTAGAAGAATGAGAGGGAATCTCATAGAAACATATAAAATTCTGACAGGATTGGACAGGTTAGATGCAGGAAGAATGTTCCCAATGTTGGGGAAGTCTAGAACCAGGGGTCACAGTCTAAGAATAAGGGGTAAGCCATTTAGGACCGAAATAAGGAGAAACTTCTTCACTCAGAGAATAATGAACCTGTGGAATTCTCTACCACAGAAAGTTGTTGAGGCCAGTTCATTAGATATATTCAAAAGGGAGTTAGATGTGGCACTTATGGCTAAAGAGATCAAAGGGTATGGAAAGAAAGCAGGAATGGGTTACTGAAGTTGCATGATCAGCCATGATCATATTGAATGGTGGTGCAGGCTCGAAGGGCCGAATGGCCTACTCCTGCACCTATTTTTTATGTTTCTATATTTCTATGTTTCTTCACACAATCTCGTGGGAGATTAAGAAGGAGGAGACTAATATTCCTTAAATATGAACTTGGTTAAATACCGATAGATTTCAAGATGGACGAGTACAGGTACAAAATAAGGGGAATGAGTGTTGCAGTGAACCTGAACATTGTGGGTGTAGTTGGTCTTCAGCGTTAGTGGCAACCGGTGATAGTGAATCAGCAGTCCGACTGACGTCAACACAAAAGAAAATCAGGTGCAGTGTAAAATGGGCAGCCAATTGGCTATCACTCATTTTGCGCTGCTTCTGATGATCGATAAGGTGCCACATAAGAGGTTACTGCAGAAGATAAACGTTCACGGGGTTGGGGGTAATATATTAGCATGGATAGAGGATTGGTTAATGAACAGAAAACAGAGAGTCGGGATAAATGGTTCATTCACTGGTTGGCAACCAGTAACTAGTGGGGTGCAGCAGGAATCAGTGCTGCGACTCCAACTATTTACAATCTATATTAACGACTTGGAAGTAGGGACCAAGTATAACGTAGCCAAGTTTGCTGATGATACAAAGATGGGAGGAAAAGCAATGTGTGAGGAGGACATAAAAAATCTGCGAAGGGATATAGACAGGCTAAGTTAGTGGGCAAAAATTTGGCAGATGGCGTATAATGTTGGAAAATGCGAGGTTATCCACTTTGGTAGAAATAATAGAAAAGCAAATTATAATTTAAATGGAGAAAAATTGCAAAGTGCTGAAATGATTTAGATGAGGGGATTAAATGCAATATCTCCAAATTTGCGGATGACACTAAGTTGGGTGGCAGTGTGAGCTGCGAGGAGGATGCTATGAGGCTGCAGAGTGACTTGGATAGGTTAGGTGAGTGGGCAAATGCATGGCAGATGAAGTATAATGTGAGGTTATCCACTTTGGTGGTAAAAACAGAGAGACAGACTATTATCTGAATGGTGACAGATTAGGAAAAGTGGAGGTGCAACGAGACCTGGGTGTCATGGTACATCAGTCATTGAAGGTTGGCATGCAGGTAGAGCAGGCGGTTAAGAAAGCAAATGGCATGTTGGCCTTCATAGCGAGGGGCTTTGAGTACAGGGGCAGGGAGGTGTTACTACAGCTGTACAGGGCCTTGGTGAGGCCACACCTGGGGTATTGTGTACAGTTTTGGTCTCCTAACTTAAGGAAGGACGTTCTTGCTATTGAGGGAGTGCAGCAAAGGTTCACCAGACTGATTCCCGGGATGGTGGGACTGACATATCAAGAAAGACTGGATCAACTGGGCTTGTATTCACTGGAGTTCAGAAGAATGAGAGGGGACCTCATAGAAACGTTTAAAATTCTGATGGGTTTAGACAGGGTAGATGCAGGAAGAATATTCCCAATGTTGGGGAAGTCCAGAACCATAGGTCACAGTCTAAGGATAAGGGGAAGCCATTTAGGACCGAGATGAGGAGAAACCTCTTCACCCAGAGAGTGGTGAACCTGTGGAATTCTCTACCACAGAAAGTTGTTGAGGCCAATTCACTAAATATATTCAAGAAGGAGTTAGATGTAGTCCTTACTACTAGGGGGATCAAGGGGTATGGCGAGAAAGTTGGAATGGAGTACTGAATTTGCATGTTCAGCCATGAACTCATTGAATGGCGGTGCAGGCTCGAAGGGCTGAATGGCCTACTCCTGCACCTATTTTCTATATTTCTATGTTTCTATGTTAGTACAGAGGGACGTGGGGGACCTTGTGCATGAAACATAAAAAGTTAGTATGCAGGTACAGCAGATAATCAAATGGAATATTGGCCTTTATTGCAAGGCGAATAGAGTATAAAATTAGAGAAGTCTTGCTACAACTGTACATTGTATATTGGTGAGGCCACACCTGCGTACAGTTTTGGTCTCCGTATTTAAGGAAGGATATTCTTGCATTGGAGGCTGATCAGAGAAGGTTCACGAGGTTGATTCTGGAGATGAGGGGGTTGACTTATGAAGATAGGTTGAGTAGGTTGGGCCTATACTCATTGGAGTTCAGAAGGATGAGAGATCATCTTATTGAAACTTATAAGATAATGAGGGTGCTCGACAAGGTGGATGCAGGGAGGATAGTTCCACTCAAAGGGGAAACTAAAACTAGTGGACATAGTCTCAGAATAAGGGCTACCCATTTAAAACTGAGATGAGGAAACATTTCTTCTAAAAACATAAGAAATAGGATCAGGAGTAGGCCATATGGCCCCTTGAGCCTGCTCCACCATTTAATGTGGTCATGACTAATCAGATCATGGATTCAGGTGCACTTCATCGCCCGCTCCCCATAACTCCTTAATGTCTTATCGGTTAAGAAGCTGTCTATCTCTGTCTTAAATTTATTCAATGTCCCAGCTTCCACAGCTTTCCGAGGCAGCGAATTCCAACCCTCTGAGAGAAGAAATTCCTCCCCATCTCAGTTTTAAATGTGCGGCCCCTTATTCTAAGATTATGGCCCCTTGTTCTAGTTTCCCCCATTAGTGGAAACATTCTCTCTGCATCCACCTTGACAAGCCCCCTCATAATCTTATACATTTCAATAAGATCACCTCTCATTCTTCTGAATTCTAATGAGTAGAGGCCCAACCTCCTCAACTTTTCTCATAAGTCAACCCCCTCATCTCCGGAATCAACCTAGTGAACCTTCTCTGAACTGCCTCCAAAGCAAGTATATCCTTTCGTAAATATGGAAACCAAAACAGCACGCAGTATTCCAGGTGTGGCCTCACCAATATCCTGTATAGATGTAGCAAGACTTCCCTGCTTTTAAAGTCCATCCCCTTTGCAATAAAGGCCAAGATTCCATTGGCCTTCCTGATTACTTGCTGTATCTGCATACTAACTTTTTGTGTTTCATGCACAAGTACCCCCAGGTCCCGCTGTACTGCAGCACTTTGCAATTTTTCTCCTTTTAAATAATAACTTGCTCTTTGATTTTTTTCTGCCAAAGTGCATGACCTCACACTTTCCAACATTATACGCCATCTGCCAAATTTTTGCCCACTCACTTAGCCTGTCTATGTCCTTTTGCAGATTTTTTGTGTCCACTTCACACTTTGCTTTTCCTCCCATCTTTGTATCGTCAGCAAACTTGGCTACGTTACACTCAGTCCTTTCTTCCAAGTTGTTAATATAGACTGTAAATAGTTGGAGTCCCAGCACTGATCCCCACGGCACCCCACTAGTTACTGATTGCCAACCAGAGAATGAATCATTTATCCCGACTCTCTGTTTTCTGTTAGTTAGCCACAACCTCGTGAACTTTTATCTTATGCAGTAACATTTTATGTGGCACCTTCTGGAAGTCTAAATACACCACAACTCTTTTAGGGAACACAAAACAAACATTAGATCGAGTGCCCCCCCATCTGTGGGGACACTACAGACACTTATACCTGCCCTCTTTTTTTTTGTGATTTTTTTGGGCAATAAAATCATAAAGTTTACAAGTGCTTCCTATAAAAGGGGAGGGGGACACTAAAAACCCCGGCAATTAAAACAAATTAAACTTTAAATCATAAAATCAAATTAAAATTTGGTTGCCGTGCGTGATGATGCACTCCAGTCCCTCCGGCGCCCACCTCTTGCGGAAGGCCACGAGCGTACCGGTGGACACCGCGTGCTCCATCTCTAGGGACACCCTGGCCCGGATGTAGGCGCGGAAGAGAGTCGGGCTGAACGACCCCCTCGACCGCCCACTGCCTGGACCGGCTGATGGCACCCTTGGCCGTGCCCAAGAGCAGTCCTACGAGGAGGCCCTCGGACCTACCCGCTCCCCTCCGCACAGGGTGCCCCAAGATCAGGAGTGTGGGACTGAAGTGCAGCCAGAATTTCAGGAGCAGCCCCTTTAAATATTGGAACAGAGGCTGCAACCTCGCACACTCCATAAAAACATGGAACACGGACTCTTCCAGACCACAGAAATTGCAGGCGGCCTGGGAGCCAGTGAACCGACTTAAAAATGTATTGCACGGGACTGCTCTGTGCACCACCCTCCAGGCCAAGTCCCCGATGAATAGTGGGAGGATTCCCGCGTACAGTGCCCTCCATCGGGGATCCCCGCCTCCTCCGGACGGCAAGATGGTACGCCATGGCGTGTCTGGACGGCAGGCGAGGATGGCAAAGTTGAGAGTGTGCAGGAGCAGCCCATACAGGAAACGCCTCCGCGCAGAACTGAAAGGCACGGAGGGGTTTTCCCCGAGGCGGCTCAAGTTGTGAGGCGCCGGCTCCCGAGGGAGGTTCCGGGGTTTGGCGCCGATGAGGAATTCCGTCTGGATGGGGGTCAGTTCGGATGGGATCTCCCCATATGCTTGAGCCTCCTCGACACACCTAACGGAGTCAGGGCCCAGTGCTGTTTTTAGCGAGTCGATGGCATCGGCCGCGCGGCGGGCGTCGGCCGAATTTAGGCGCCGCGCCAGCGTGTCTGGCGCCATCCAGCCCACTCCTCCGCCATCGAGCAGGTCCCTGACCCTGGTCACCTCACCAGTCACAGCCCTCTCGTCCGACTGCCACCTAAAACCTCGGTCGTGGAGGTACGGATTCCCGAGCAGCGGCTCCTGCAGGACAGCCGCCACTCCAGCCGGTGGAGAGCTGCGCTTGGTCCAAATAGACCACATCCACTGGTTCCCCTTATCCACCCTGTTCGTTACATCCTCAAAGAATTCCAGCAAATTTGTCAAAAATGACTTCCCCTTCATAAATCCATGCTGACTCTGCCTGACCGAATTATGCTTTTCCAAATGTCCTGCTACTGCTTCTCTCAGAGTGTTGTAAATCCATGGAATTTTCTGCCTTAGAGAGCTGTGGGTCATTGAATATATTTAAGGTGGAGATAGAAAGATTTTTGAGCGATAACCGAGTGTAGGGTTGTGGGGAGCAGACAGGAGAGCTAAGTCCATTATCAGATCAGCCATGATCTTATTGAGTTGCGGAGCAGGCTTGAGGGACCAAATGGCCTACTCCTGCTCCTATTTCTTATGTTCTTATGAGTTCACCACCATCATATTTTCACCTCTAAGACCAGCTTTTTGTTCAGTGTAATGCTTCTTGTTTTCATGAGTCGTCACTGCTGAGGTTTACGCTACTCAATGCACCATTGTTGTATGGGGCATGCCTGCTGAATGTTCTGGCCTCCTTCAAAACTTGGAGCCCACAATGAGTTTGGACACTCTCAGTCCAGTTACTCTTTAATGTGGGTCCATGGCCAAAACTGCTTATATTTCAGCACTAATTGGCAGTCTCACAAGTATAAGAAGACTATCATGATTCATTCACACTAGTTGAGCTACTGAATTCATATGGCTTCTCCCATGTTGCTTACACTGAGACCTATTCAAGATGATGGAATAGTTTTGTCTCAGCTCTCGTGTAACATGAAGAGCTGCCACAATGGGGGAGAAATTGGATCACACCAGTCTACCCAGAACAGGTAGGGACCAGGCCTGTTCAGAGCACACTTAAATTAGAGCGGCGATGTGGATATCAATTTCAGATCACTGCAACCCCAGCATTAGCCTTCAGGTATTTTTGTTTCAGGCGTGGACCCTGGATTCCTGTAATGAAACCATTACTATATGGAGGTGGCACACTTCTGGTGTGGATATTTGATTCGGGCCATGGCAGGGGCGGGCACTTGATTGGAGGGATTCAGACTCAGAGCCATGGGAAAAATAGGCACGGATTTGGTAGGTAACAACACATTCAATGAATTTGGAGATGAAAGGGGAATTGGAGATGGGGTGGTAATTTGCAAGGACAGAGGGGTCGAAAGTGAATTTTTTGAGGAGATGGAATGATGATATCAGTCTTGAAAGGAAAGGGGACAATACCTGAGGAGACCGAACAATTTACAATATCATCTAGCATGGGGGGCAGGAAGGGAAATTGGGTGGTCAGCAGTTTAGTCGGAAAGGGGTCAAGAGAGCAGGAGGTGGCTTTCATGGACAAATTGAGCTCGGATGGAATGAGGAGAGTTCGGAGAGAAACTAGGGCAAGATGAGCGTTCAGGTTCGGGCAGGGGAGATTTAGCTTGATGGGTAAGGAGAAAGGGAAGATATGGCTGAGGCAATGAAAAAGAAGTCCTTGAGCTTTGTTGTTTGGTGTGAATGTGGAGGGGGCAGAGATTTAAGCAAAAACAGGTGAGAGTCATTAATGGTTGAAAAAGTTGTTTTTTACAAATCGTCATACTCAAGACTTTTTCACAGATAAAAGTGCTGGTCCCTACCCAACCATTTTAGAAGTCTGTGGAGTTTTAGATCAGTCAGCACCAACGCCAGCTATAAGCAAGCCATCTAGAGAATCCTTCATCACTATTTCAACTGCAGCAACCTAATTTGCAGAAAGTGGTTCAGTGTGCCCCACAAGAGACATCCATTCAATTGTTAGCACATATGTAGCACAGCCTACACAAATGATTCACATCTTGCATAAATACAGTGCTATGTAAGTGAAGGCCATTAAAAGCTACATCCTGAATACTAGGTGAATTGCAAAAAAAGACGGCAGCGAGTACAATAAATTCAAGTATGTTTTATTACAGAACACAATACAGCAAATTTTGTTCAGTATAGTGTATTTTATAGATGGTTATATTTCAAGAATGTAGTTTACTTATGGAAGAAACTATTTTTAATATACTCAGGGGAAGTTAGAAAATATATTTTCACATCGAGGATTATTAGAACAATGAATGTTTTACCACAAGTGGCTATTGAGGCAGAGACTATAACATCATTTGAAAGGTATTTGAAAATGAAAAGTATTAAAACATAAGGGAATAGGGCAGAGCAGTGGGATATAGCTCCAATTGAGCAACAAAATCTGCCACAGGCACAACGGATTGAACAGTTTCCTTTCATCCTGTAAGTTCTATGATTTTATACTTTTATTTTATGTACTAAGTTGCAACAAAGCATATAGGTTGAGGTAACTGAAGAGGATAGATGTCTCAGGAATGTGCATCTTATGGTTCTTATGGTTTCAGGAAGCACAGGGAAGCTTGGGAATATTGTATTAGACTACCACTGGCCAAGTCATATATTTTGTATAGCCTATGATTGCACATCCACCCTGATTTACCCATTGGTGTAAAATTCCTCATGATCTTCGGCAGTAACACTATAGTTACACTGTTATAGCACCAATAAGATCAAGGCAATTTGCATTTCAGAGCATTACTCTGCTTAAGTGGTTGATTTCTCGCTTCACAAAAACTTCTTCAACCCAGTTTTTCACTGTTTTGCTCACTGATATTAGCACTTCACTCTTCATGGTCCTACAGTCTCACCCCACCCCAACTCTGTTCATCTCACCCCTCACCCACTCCAGGCTCCCATCTCGTCAGAATGACTATGGAGCATGAATGGGATTCACCTTGGCCATACCTCTCAATGCCATTATATAGAGGAGGGGGAACAACATAATAGAAGACACCATCCCAACAAATATTACTCTTGATTCCATTTCTATAGGCAGCACAGGCTTTTCGCAGGCCTCTCAGGGAGAGGCTGCCATTGTCCATTTCTAGGATCTTCTTCGTGAAGATCTTCAGCCTTGCTCCACTACCAGATATGGCTCTGTCTGTCACACTGAAAGTGACCCCTGCCTTCATTTCTTTTGGCACTGGATCCTTTCAAGGTGCCAAAAGGCATCTGTGCAACTTCAGCCAGGGAGTGGCCATGACAGCTATTCGACAGGTCACAAACTGGCTCGTCAACAGGGTTGCAGATTTCATCCACTTTGGCATAATACCCAGGCAGCAGAGGGAGCAAAGCAGCGATTGCTGGATTCCCCAAGGTGCCATCGATGGCATACATGTGGCACTGAAGGTGCCAAAAGGAGATCCGCTGATATTCGTGAATTGGAAGGGGTTGCATTCACTGAATCTTATCATTGTTTGTGATGCCAACCAGAAGGTCCTGCATGTGATGCCAGGCATCCTGGAAGCTGCCAGGATGCTTTCATTCCAAATCACTCTACACTCCCTGATCTCTTCTGCGATAACAACTATGGCTCATCAGGGACAACGCATGCCTCTTACAGTCATGGCTCATGACACCACTGAGGCAACCGAGAAAGCAACAGACGACACATACAACCGGGGCCACTCAGCAACACGACCTGTTGTGGAGAGGACAATAAGACTGTTGAAGAGCAGATTTTGGTGTCTGGGCAGGTCCAGTGAAAGAACTTCAGTACACGCCCCAAAGGATCACAAGGATCATTTTCACACACCGCTGTCTGCATAATTCTGTACTGAAGGAAGACCATCAACTCAGCTTCGATGAAGAGGAGCTGCTCGAGGAAAGCGAGTTTCAGGCTCCAGCAATTCAGGAGAATGATCATTCAGAACTATCCTCTCTGGCTGCTGCAAGGGCCATCGGTAATCAGATTATGTCGGAGGCGTTCAACCAACCGATCGGCTACAACGTCATACAGCACTGGCACCTTCTTCTGTGCTAGTTGTCAAGAAAGTGATCTTCCTTAAAACCAATACAAACCTTAGCACATGACAACTGAGCAGTCCTCGATCTGCCCCATCTGCCAATATTACTCGCATGTATATAATTGCCCACACCAACAGAATGTTCCCTTTCAAACATTATTTTAATGTCCATGAACAATAAAGTACAACATCAGTGTAATATGTATAGTAATCAAAAGCAGGTTTTCCATTTGAAACTAACAAACCATCTACACCCTGATTTCCCACTCATCAGTTACAACTTCTAAGTGGCACTGGAGGGCCAGGCTGCCACGGGATGAGTGGTTCCACATGATATACAGAAGGCTCATGGAGCTGAGGTGGTCCTTGGCTTATGGGGCAGCTGGTTCCTGACAACAAGCTGTTACTGGCTGCATCTCTGAAGGGAACCTCTGGAGTGGACCTCTGGGTAGCCTTGGCTTGCCTGCTACCACCTGCAGGTATTTTGCAGTGATGAGGACTTCCGGAGTCCTGGCATGAGCTGCAGATCTGAGAGATGGCAGTATCAGGCACAAGGGCTTCAACTGATACTATTCCACTGGCCCTGAATCTCCAGCCCCACTGATCTATTGGATGGTTGGTCTAATGGTGGTTATCAGATATGTCTATGCCCTGAGACATGGCACTGGCCATGATGTGGAAGCCATGATCAATATAATCTGTCCTCACTTATGCGTGCCAACTTTGCATCCACTTTGGGTGCAAGTTAAATTTCTACTGTATGCAACCCTGTGAAGGAGATCTTGTTGGTGATAACAAATATTATCAAATCACAATGCATTTGTGTAGTGTATGGAGAAAGAGTCAGACTGAACACTGTGAGCTCAAAGTAAAGTTTGACCTTATCTTTTATTGCAGGTCTCCAGAGTGCCTCTCCAACCTGTGAAGCCTCCTTAAATACCTGTGCTCCCAAGGGATTATGGGATGCCTTGGGACTCCAGGAGATGAGCCCTCTGGTGGCTATACAGAGTAAATACAAGTTTACATATATAACAATTTGCAATAATGGTCCTTTAATACTTTTCAAACAGCTAAGAAGTTACTGAGCCACAATAAATCTCAGTAACTTCAGTAATTCAGTGGAGAAAAATTGTTTTGCAAAATATTGAGATTTGGTACTTTTAAGAACAGAGCAGTTTAAACCAAGCAAAACCAACCTTGCATTTAATGAAAACCTTAGTGTATACGTGCTTAGCGTGGCCAGTAGGGTTGTAGTAGGAAATGGCTGAACACCAGCAGATCCCTATTGATCCTGGAGGCACTGCATGGGCTCAGCCTCAATCGCGAGCCTCAGTTCTCACTATTGAGTAGACTGGGTCTTTACTCGTTGGAGTTCAGAAGGATGAGGGGTGATCTTATAGAAACATTTAAAATAATGAAAGGGATAGACAGGATAGAGGCAGAGAGGTTGTTTCCACTGGTCGGGGAGACTAGAACTAGGGGGCACAGCCTCAAAATACGGGGGAGCCAATTTAAAACCGAGTTGAGAAGGAATTTCTTCTCCCAGAGGGTTGTGAATCTGTGGAATTCTCTGCCCAAGGAAGCAGTTGAGGCTAGCTCATTGAATGTATTCAAGTCACAGATAGATAGATTTTTAACTAATAAGGGAATTAAGGGTTATGGGGAGCGGGCGGGTAAGTGGAGCTGAGTCCACGGCCAGATCAGCCATGATCTTGTTGAATGGCGGAGCAGGCTCGAGGGGCTAGATGGCCCACTCCTGTTCCTAATTCTTATGTTCTTCTGTTCTTATGTTCTATTTCCACTGGTCAGTGAATTGGGCATAAATTTTAAGTTTATCACCAAATGAACGTAAGGAGTAGTTAAGAGAAATATTTTTACAAGAGACTTGTTAGACACTCAAAATGCCAGCGGCGAAAGCATAATCCACAATAGCTTTTAAATGGGAAGTGGATATATATTTGAAAAATAAGTATTTATAAGGCTATTGAAAAAAGATAGAGAAATAGAACTAAGTAGAAATCATTTTCCAGAAGCTGGTACAGGCATGATGGGCCGAACGACCTCCTTTCTGTAGTGTAAAATTCTACTGATCCTCCTCAAGATGGTTTGAGTGTAGATTAGATAAAGTTGTTCATTATTAACACTGGTAGCAGCTTTTACACAGAAGCCTGATCAAAACATTTTTATATGTTCGATTTTTTTTTAAAGTTTGTTTTTAAGCAGCTTAATTTTAATGTGATTAAAAACAAGAAAGAAAGACCTGCATTTATAGAGCGCCTTTCACAACCTCAGGATGTTTCAAAGTGTTTTAAAGCCAATGAAGTACTTTTGAACTGTCATCACTCTTGCAATGTTGGAAAAGTGGCAGCCAATTTAAAACAGCAGCTTCCACAAACAGCAATGAACCAGATCATCTGATTTACATGTTGTTTGAGGGATAAATGTTGGCCAGGACACTGGGAGAAATATAAAACTTATAAATATAACAATTAATATAATAAATCCCTTGTACATTTTATATATTCAGTGTTGGTAACTCTATGATATGAAACAATTGCAAGTTGCATGAGTAATTCCTAAAGTTTGATACAGGAGCCTTGAAATCCCCCAAAGTCTCTGGAGCAGGTGGAAGCACATCAGGCTGAGACTTTTGTCTGACTGTGCTGTGTCAATGACCCCATCCAAATCCTAGGGATGGAGTCATTTGAATTCACAGGACGAGCAGCCACACCTGTAGCAATGCAAGAGCGCAATTCAGTCCACTGAGGAAGTGTAAGTCAGAGCAACACCAAGTCTCCTTAAAATGGAACACCCAAGGCCCGAAACAGGTTGTGAAAGAAGTAAAAAAAAATAGAAAGTCACTGTCTATCTTCTGGTCATTCCCATTCCCCCCCAACTCCCAAATAATAATACATTTTTATGGGATTGATTATTGTTCCCTTCTTCAGTCTTAGGGCCTTCCCTGGATCTAGAGTGGGACCTATGCCTGCTCTAAAGAGACAGATGTTCTGCTAATTGGGAGCCAGTTGGTGGAATTCCCAGAGGCTGGGAACACCATGCCCTCAAAGTTCTCCCTTGATCAAATGGGGTGGGGTAGAACCTAAGAAAAGCCCACGTCCACTTGGAGTACAATTTAGTCGGGAAGTTGGAAAGGGCAATCCATTCTTGAGGAAAAATCATGGGACTTTCATCGGTTCCACCCCAAATTGCAACCCCCCCCTCCCCCAACAATCACCACCACCCCCGTCAGAATTACAGCACAGTTTTGCTCTTTCCCTGACGAGAATTTTTACGCTAATACCTTTAGGAACATTTTCATTTGCTGTGGCTTTTACCTTTTCTGTAGTAAACTTCCAGCATGTATGTGTACAGGGCCAGTGTGGAGATCAGACATCAAATATTCACCATATAAAATTGTCAAGAATTTTGCAATTGGAAGAATTTAGGCAACAGAAATGTTCTAATTGGATTGCTTTTTCAAAGAGCCAGCTCAGTTACGATGGGCTGAATGGCCTCCTTCTCTGCTGTAAGATTCAATGATCACTACTTCAGGATTTCAGCATATCGTTTAGATTGCACAACAATGCACTGTTGAGGGAGTGCTAAAATGTCAGATATGTTTTATATTTTGGATGTGAGGCTCTACCTGCCAGTTCAGGTGAATCTTAAACATCCCGTTGCATTGTTTGAAGAAACATAGAAACATAGAAACATAGAAATTAGGTGCCATTCAATAAGATCATGGCTGATCATTCAATCTTAGTATCCCTTTCCTGTTTTCTCTCCATACCCCTTGATCCCTTTGGCCGTAAGGGCCATATCTAACTCCCTTTTAAATATATCGAACGAACTGGCCTCAACAACTTTCTGTGGTAGAGAATTCCACAGGTTCACAATTCTCTGAGTGAAGAAGTTTCTCCTCATCTCAGTCCTAAATGGCTTACCCCTTATTCTTAGACTGTGACCCCTGGTTCTGGAACTCCCCAGCAACGGGAACATTCTTCCTGCATCTAACCTGTCCAATCCTTTCAGAATTTTATATGTTTCTATGAGATCCCCTCTCATTCTTCTAAACTCCGGAGCAAGGAGCCGTCACAATGTCTTGGGCAACATTGCTTTCTCAACTAATAGCACTAAAAACAGATTCATTAATTATTTATCTAATTGCTGTTTCCGAGATCTTCCTGTGTGCAAAATGGCTGCTGTAATTCATTGCATGTCAAGTGCTTTGTGATGTTTCTAAAAGATGTGATAAGGTGATATATAACTAAAAGGCTTTTGCATCCTGTGTAAATTTCTGTATTCTTACACCAACTGTTAAACTGAGTACTTTACTTATGACACTTTGAAAGCACCTGTAAGGTCAAGCAGTACAAACAAACTTGCTGTGCACATTAAAATACTGAACAGTATATGGACGTTCATGGCTCTCATTGTGAGTGCATACTTAAGAGGGTGCTTTGAAGGCTCACTCTGCATTATATTGTCACCCATCAGAACAGTATTCTTGAAGTACTGCATTGGTTTCATTGTGGATGGAGAATGAAAATTTGATGAATGCTGGAGTAGTTCAGCGAGTCGATCTTTGAAGTATATTCCAATCTTTGCCTTGCCAGCCAGAACATGTATTACTGTCCTCCTCAGTGTGAGATAGGATTAGTCAACATCTACGTTGTACAGTCTCCACATATATAGAGCAAGTTCTTTGTTCCTTACAGAATTATGGTTATAATAATTCCTTACTCTGTCAAACTATTGTGCCACAATAACTGGATATATACCTGTCACTGTAAATGCACTGTAAAATAGCAGGGTATGAAAAATAGAAAAACAGAGTATTTTTTAAACGGTGAGAGATGGGAAAATGTTTCTGTTCAGAGAGACCTGGGTGTCCTTCTACACGAATCACGAAAAGTTAACATGCAATTAAGAAAGCAAATGGTATGTTAGCCTTTATTACAAGAGGATTTGAGTCTTGGGGCAGAAATTGCCCACCATGCTCAATGTGTTCTGGCCACCCCTATTCAGCACTTCAGGGATTTTTTTGGAGCGGGACAGAAGTGGCCTTATCATGGGGGTGGACATGGGGGTGGGGCAGAGTGACCGTCACTAGTGGGACGGAAGTGGGGGTGGGGTGGAGTGGCTGGAGTGGCAACCGGCTGAAAATCAAAAATAAGATGGCGTTGCCGGCAGCGCCGCCTCCCCTTTAAGGGCGGCCATGCCGCCAAGCCACAGAGAGTGTACTGACAGCAAAAGCTGCTGGGGCACCGACCGGTGGCGGTGCCGCTCCCATGGGGCAATTCCGGAAAAGGGGCCATTTCCCGAGGGGAAATTTTGCAAAGAGATCCCCACCAGTCGGTAAGGGGTTGGCACGTACATGTCGCAGTTGGTTAATGGCGCCGGTCCCGGACACCGCTCCTGAGGAAGGGCAATTTTCAAATTGGCGCGCCTCCACGTAGACTCGGCAGCCATTCCGCACTGACCCATGGCCGCTGCTTTCAGGTGGCCAGAGGCCTTATTGAAAGAGGCAATTTTGGCCCCAAGATGTCTTACTGAAATTATATAGGGCCCCAGTGAGACCACACCTGGAATATTGTGTACCGTTTTAGGCTCCTTACCTAAGGAAGGATTTACTTGCCATAGCGGGAGTGCAACGAAGGTTCACCAGACTGATTCCTGGCATGGGGTGATTATTCTAAGAGGAGAGATTGAGTAAACTCGGCCTATATTCCCCAGAGTTTAGAAGAATGAGGGGCGATCTCATTGAAACATATAAAATTCTTACAGGGCCTGACAGGGTAGATGCAGGAGGAAGTTTACCTTGGCTGGGGAATCTAGAACCAGGGGTCACAGTCTCAGGATAAGGGGTCAGCTATTTAGGACTGAGATGAGGAGAAATTTCTTCACTCAGAGTGGTGAATCTTTGGAATGTTCTGCCCCAGAGGTTTGGGGATGCTCAGTCGTTGAGTATATTCAAGAGAGATATCAATAGATTTTTGACTATTAAGGGAAGTACGGGATATGGGGATAGGGCAGGAAAGTGGAGTTGAGAGAGAAGATCAGCCATGATCTTACTGAATGGCGGAGCAGACACATGGGGTCAAATGGCCTACTGCTGCTCCTAATTCTTATGTTCTTATGTTATTATGTACTTGTTAAGGTAAATATATCATAAAATAGCTGGACATATACTTGTCACAGTGAACACAATTTAAGATAACTGGACATATACTTATCACAGGGAACTAATTATTCAAAATTGTGGCATTTCCCACAGCAAGAACAGAGTGCATTCCCCATGAGAACCATGGGCGTCTCTGCATCTGGTGTGAGAGGTTGAAAGGCCCTCCAGTGGCCTATCTCTGGTGGGCATTGTATGCCAATGTCTCCTGCAAGGAGATAGTGTAAATGTGGGAATGCATGCCAATTGGCATGAGAGGTCTGCACCAAGAGATGTGGGGGTATTAACCTGTTTTTCGGATGAGAAGTTAAACCTCGGCACTGTCTGCTATCTCATGTGTACATAAAAGATCCTATAACACTATTAAAAAGAACAGCAGTAGTTATCCCCAGTGTCCTGGCCAATATATATCCCTCAATCAACATAACAAAAACAGATCATCTGGTCATTATTGTTATATATGTAAACCTGTAAATACCTTGTTTAACTACCAGAGGGCTCATTCCCTGGAGTCCCAAGGATCCCACAATCCCTTGGGAGCACAGGTACATAAGGAGGCCTCACAGGCCGGAGAGGCACTCTGGAGACCTGTAATAAAGGACTATGGTCACACGTCACTTTGAGCTTACAGTATTTGCTCAGATTCTTTATTCAAGACAGTAACAATTATCACATTGCTGTTGTGTGAGCTTTCTGTGCACAAATTTGCTGCCGCATTTCCCACATTGAAATAGTGACTATACTCCAAAAGTATTTAATTGGCTGTAAATCACTTTGAGACGTCCAGTGGTCGTGAAAGTCACTATATGAATGCAAGTCTTTCTTTTTCTTTGTTAATGTGGAGGAAGGGTTTTCGGATTGTGCATGAAATCCTTGTGTAAATACATCAGCTGACCTCTGGAGGCGCCAATCATTTTCCTGTGGTGCAAAAGCGGTGCACTTCCCGCGTGGAAATTCCTCCCCGAGATGTTCAAAGTACTCTTTCACGTTGGCACTATTCTTTTAAAATAAAATGGGTTAACTTTAAAGCAGATTTTCATGAAAAAGGCAATGTCATTCTCAGAGTAGGTGTTCAATATTGGAACAAAGAATCATATGGCAGAATCCATTTCCTATTGCACCCAGCACTGTGAATTGATGTTAGCACAACAATAATAAATAATTCTATTTCTCAATCTCCAAGGGCAGCAGGATAGAGGAGGTGGGGGCAGTGAAGTGGCGGTGGGGGTGGGGATGCGGGTAAGGTCAGAAAACTAGCGAAGTATACATTCATGTGGCACACTAAATACAGTATTGTACCAATTAATCAGTAATGGAAGATCAGGCACAAAATGTAGCACAATTCCCTGCTATTTGTGTCCTCAGTTACCTTAAAATAAAATTGTAAAATCCAACGTCCTTGACAATGTCGTGTTGGAAAGGCATTGATGGTTATTTTATACAATTCAAGCAATTGTTCATTAAATTGTAGAGCAATGAACTTTTGATAGTTTGTGTTATATATGTGCACTTGTATTTACTCTGTACAGCCACCAGAGGGCTCACCCCCTGGGGTCACAAGGGATCACATAATCCCTTGGGAGCACAGGTATTTAAGGAGGCTTCACAGGTTGGAGAGGCACTCTGGAGGCTTGCAATAAAAGACTAAGGTCACACTTTACACTTTACTTTGAGCTCACAGTGTTCATCTTTCTCCATACACAACAACTGGCAGCAAGGATGGGATACAGATAGCAAACCGAAAGATGCAAAGAACAGTGGGCATACTGGAGAAATTTTCGGAGGGAGCTGATTGGGAAACTTTTGCGGAGTGACTCGACCAATACTTCGTGGCCAACAAGTTAGATGGGGAAGAGAGCGCTGCCAAATGAAGGGTGATCCTCCTCACCATCTGTGGGGCACCAACGTATGGCCTCATGAACAATCTGCTCACTCCAGCAAAACCCACAGAGAAATTGTACGACAATTTGTGCACACTGGTCCGAGAGCATTTCAACCCGAAGGAAAGCGTTCTGATGGCGAGGTACCGGTTCTACACCTACAAAAGGTCTGAAGGCCAGGAAGTGGCGAGTTATGTCGCCGAGCTAAGACGCCTTGCAAGACATTGCGAATTTGAAGGACATTTGGAGCACATGCTCAGAGACTTATTCATACTTGGTATTGGCCACGAAACCATACTTCGCAAACTTTTGACTGTAGACACCCCAACCTTGAGTAAGGCCATAGTGATAGCCCAGGCGTTCATTGCCACAAGTGACAATACGAAGCAAATCTCTCAGCACACAAGTGTTGTTACAAGTACTGTGAACAGAGTGATGTTGTTTTTGAATCGTAACACATAGAGCAGGTCACATATACCTGCAGCTGCACGTCCGCAGATGTCTCAGAGTGGGTGGTGAATGCAAAGCCATTAACAGCTTGTTGGCGTTGCGAGGGTGATCATCATTCCCATTCATGCCGATTCAAAGAGTATGTTTGCAAGGGCTGTGGAACAATGGGACACCTCCAACGAGTGTGCAGGACAGCTGCAAAGCCTGTTAAACCTGCAAACCACCATGTTGCAGAGGAGGACAGATCCATGGAGGATCACGACGAACCAGAGCCTCAGATAGAGGAGGCAGAGGTAAATGGGGTGCCCACATTCACCATGCATTGGCCCCCGATAATGCTGAATGTTGAACTAAATGGACTCCTGGTGTCAATGGAGCTAGATATGGGCGTGAGCCAGTCCATCATGGGAAAAAGACTTTCAAAAGATTGTGGTGCCATAAGGCCTCAAGGCTAGTCTTAACTCCAGTTCGCACGAGACTAAGAACTTACACGAAAGAACTGATTCCCGTAATCGGCAGTGCTACCGTAAAGGTCTTCTACAATGGAGCGATGCACAAGCTACCACTCTGGGTGGTACCAGGCGATGGTCCCACACTGCTCGGCAGGAGCTGGCTGGGAAAGTTACGCTGGAACTGGGACGACGTCCAAGCGCTATCGCCCGCTGATGACACTTCGTGTGCCCAGGTCTTAAACAAATTTCCTTCACTGTTCAAACCAGGCATCGGGAAATTCCAAGGAGCAAAAGTGACGATCCACCTAATTCAGGGGGCACGACACATCCATCACAGGGCAAGAGCAGTACCGTACATGAAAGGATAGAGATCGAGCTAGGCCAGCTGCAAAGAGAGGGCATCATTTCACTGATTGAGTTCAGCGAGTGAGGCAGTCCTATTATCCCAGTCCTCAAGGGAGACAGCACCGTCAGAATCCGTGGCGATTACAAAGTAACTATCAATCGTTTTTCCCTGCAGGACCAATACCCACTACCAAATGCCGACGACCTGTTTGCAACGCTGGCGGGAGGAAAGACGTTCATGAAGCTGGATCTTACTTCAGCCTGCATGACGCAGGAACTGGAGAAATCATCGAAGGCCCTCACCTGCATCAACACGCACAAAGGTCTTTTTGTTTATAACAGATACCCGTTTGGAATCCGATCAGCTGCGGTGATATTCCAGAAAAACATGGAAAATTTACTGAAGTCAGTCCTGCACACCGTGGTCTTCCAGGACGACATCTTGGTCACAGGTTGGAACACAGTCGAGCATCTGCAGAACCTGGAGGAGGTTCTTAGTCGACTCAACCGCGTAGGGCTCAGGTTAAAACACTCGAAGTGTGTTTTCCTGGTGCCTGAAGTGGAGTTCTTGGGAAGGAGGATTGCGGCGGACGGCATCAGGCCCACCAACGCAAAGACGTAGGCAATCGAGAATGCACCGAGGCCACAGAAGGTGATGGAGCTGCGGTCGTTTCTGGGACTCTTGAACTACTTTGGTAACTTCTTACCGGGTCTCATCACACTGTTAGAGCCACTAAATGTCTTACTACGAAAAAGGGGCAAACGGGTTTGGGGCAAAAGTCAAGAAAATGCCTTTGTGAAAGCCAGAAAATTGTTATGCTCAAATAAATTGCTTGTATTGTATGATCCATGTAAGCATTTGGTTCTAGCATGTGATGCATCATCATATGGCATTGGGTATGTATTGCAACAAGCTAATGATTTCGGGAAACTGCAACCGGTTGCTTATGTATCCAGGCGTCTGTCTAAGGCTGAGAGAGCCTACAGCTTGATTGAGAAAGAAGCATTAGCATGTGTCTATGGGGTAAAGACAATGCATGAATACCTATTTGGGCTAAAATTCGAATTGGAAACTGACCATAAGCCACCTATATCCCTGTTTTCCGAGAGTAAAGGGATAAATACCAACGTATCGGCCTGAATCCAGACATGGACGCTCATGTTGTTCGCATACAACCACGCCATCCGCCACAGGCCAGGCACAGAAAACTGCGCTGATGCTCTCAGTAGGCTGTCATTGTCCACCACGGGGTGGAAATGGCATAGCCCTCAGATTTAGCCATGGTTATGGAAGCATTTGCGAGTGAGCAATCACCCATCACTGCCCAGCAGATCAAAGCCTGGATGAGCCAGGACCCCTTATTATCTCTAGTCAAAAGCAGTGTGCTTCACGGGAGCTGGTCCAGTGTCCCAGTGGAAATGCAGGAAGAGATAAAGCTGTTCCAGTGGCGCAAAGATGAAATGTCTATACGGGCAGACTGCCTTCTGTGTGGCAATCGAGTTGTGGTCCCCAAGAAGGGCAGAGACACCTTCATCAATGACCTCCACAGTACCCACCCAGGCATCGTAATGATGAAAGCGATAGCCAGATCCCACGTGTGGTGGCCCGGTATCGATGCGGACTTAGAGTCCTGCGTTCACAGATGTAATACATGCTCGCAGTTAAGCAATATACCCAGGGAGGCGCCACTAAATTTATGGTCTTGGCTCTCCAAACCGTGGTCTAGGGTACATGTCGACTATGCAGGCCCATTCTTGGGTAAACTGTTCCTTGTGGTTGTAGATGCATACTCCAAGTGGATTGAATGTGAGATAATGTTGGCTAGCACGTCAGCTGCCACTACTGAAAGCCTGCGGGCCATATTTGCCACACACGGCTTACCTGAAGTCCTGGTGAGCGACAACGGGCCATGTTTTACCAGTGCTGAGTTTAAAGAATTCATGACCCATAATGGGATCAAAGCTGTCACATCTGCCCCATTTAAACCAGCATCCAATGGTCAGGCAGAGAGACAAGTGCAAACCATCAAGCAAGGCTTGAAGAGGGTAACTGAAGGCTCACTGCAGACTCGCCTATCCCGAGTCCTGCTTAGTTATCGCATGAGACCCCACTCACTCACGGGGATCCCACCTGCTGAACTGCTCATGAAAAGAGCACTTGAGACAAGGCTCTCGTTAGTTCACCCTGATCTACATGAACAGGTAGAGAGCAGGTGGCTTCAACAAAGTGCATACAATAATAGCGCAAATGTGTCACGCGAGATTGAAATCAATGATCCTGTATTTGTATTAAATTATGGACAAGATCCCAAATGGCTTCCTGGCACTGTCGTGGCTAAAGAGGGGAGCAGGGTGTTTTGGGTCAAACTTTCAAATGGGCGCATTCACCGGAAACACTTGGACCAAATCAAACTCAGATTCACGGACTATCCTGAGCAACCCACCTTGGACCCTACCTTTTTTGATCTGCCAACATACACACCAGTGGCAACCAACACCATTGTTGACCACGAAGCAGAACCCATCATCCACAGCAGTCCTGCAGCGTCCAACACACCAGGCAGCCCAGCAAGGCCAGCAGCACAGCAGCCCAGCGAGGGCCCAATAAATGATGCAACAATACCAGCTTTCACACTGAGACGATCAACCAAGGCAAGAAAGGCCCCAGATCGACTCACTTTGTAAATAGTTACACTATTGACTTTGCGGGGTGAGTGTTGTTATATATGTGGACTTGTATTTACTCTGTACAGCTCATCCCCTGGAGTCCCAAGGGATCCCATAATCCCATGGGAGCACAGATATTTAACGAGGCTTCAAAGGTTGGAGAGGCACTCTGGAGACCTGCAATAAAAGACTAAGGTCAAACTTTACTTTGAGCTCACAGCATTCAGTCTGACTCTTTCTCCATACACAACAGTTTGTCTGCCCATTCTTATTGATATGTAGATGTATGTAGTTATATGAAATTTAATTATTCATCCTACTTCTTTTGCACCATGGTACATCGGATCAACAACAACAACTTGCAGTTACATAGGGCTAGAATTTCCTCTGCATCGCCGCCCGGTTTCTTGTGGTATTGGTCGTTTTGGGCGAAATCAGGGTTGGCAAAAATTTCCATAAAGTGTTCCGCCAGCGGTTTCGAAATCCCGCTGGGGAGCAGACTGCCAGCGTGCACCGTCCATAGATCACCATCACCCAATTTTTGGCTCAGCAGTGACCCGTAGGTAAGTATGAAAAAAATGGCCACGAGAAGCAGTGGGAGCTGGCCGGTGCTGGGCGGTAGGTACGTAGCCCAGCAAAAAAAGGTAAGTTAATGGGTTTTTAATAATTATTTTAGCATTCTCTTACAGTGTATAAGGTGAAAAGGGTCCTGAGAATGTTTTCTGATTTTTTATTTTACGTTTTTTGCAAAAAATATTTTTTTGTGTTTTCTCCTCCCAGGCCGTACCCGCAGCCTCAGTGTAAATTTTAGTAATTGCCGCCCATTTTGTTTAAGAACCGCCCAATCGGCCCAAGATTCCATTTTCCGCTGAAAATTGGGGTGTAAGGTCCATTTTTTTTCACCGGGTGGAATTTTTTCCTTTTTCTGTGGAATTTTTCGCCGGCAGTAATTTTAAAATCTTAGCGGTATTTTGGGCGGCAATCCGGCGCTGGCAGATTTTTTTGAAAATCTAGCCCATAGCGTCTTTAATGTATTAAAAATATCCCATGGTGCTTTACAGGAGCGATTATCAGATAAAATCTGGCACTGAGCCACATACGGAGTTATTAAGACAGGTGACTTGGTCAAAGAGGTAGGTTTTAAGAAACGTCTTAAAGGCAGAGAGCAGGGTTGGCAGAAACACTAAAATCAGCTCTGACACTGAGAATAGACCTCTACCAATTTACCTTTTTTTTGTTATCTATTGCTATAGCAGATTTTCTTCTAATTTTTTTCCTTGCTCCTTGTGCAGTTCCAAGTTACTGCCTAATGCTTGATCTAAGTAGTTGTTCCTCATTTCTGAAGAGTAGCTGCTCGTTGGCTATTTCATCCTAGGATCCTTCTCCTCACCCTACACATACGCAGGTTCACAATGGGTCATTAAGAATCTTTTGCAACATTTTCCCTTTTTAGGGCAGGGGTCGAACTTGGCATTTTCTTAGTCTGCATAGTCAGTGACACATCACACATTACATTTACCCCTCAGGCATTTGGATTAGCTTCCCATATTGCTTTAGTTGACAGTTTTATCCTGTCACATTTTAGCTGTGTTTAATAAATGGTTACATTTAAATGTTTTAATTGTTAAATATGTAGGAACTTGTACCATTTATCTGTTTATATTTACAGTATGGAGATTGTATACTTAATTTGTCATGATTTAATCTATCAGATTTAATTATCTAAAGTCTGTCTTAATCAACTATGGCTGAACTGTCGAATTGATGCTTTGTAGTGTCTCATTGCTAAGATATACCAGTTCAAGCTTGTTCTATCCCTTGACGTTTAATATAATGCTTTCTATTTTAATTAAAGATCTCAAACAGCCGTACCATTACATTTCTCAGCCATACCTGCTGATGGTTTAAAGCGAAATGAAGCTAGTTACATTAATAATCAATATTGCAGCTTCTTCTCAATGGCCAACTGAAAGGAAGATTTGGTATATGTGGTAATAATCAGCTCATTGTTGAAATACATTTATTTTCAATTCCATTTAATTATCCTGCTTTAATTAAAAACTAAGATTTAAATAATGAATCACATTGAAGACTGAAATATTGGGGCTACATTTTCCTCTATTCAATAAATTTATAGAAATAAATAGGCGTGAGTAAAATAGGATGTAATTTTAATAGAAAGCACTAACGGACTATTTATCTGTGTTTAATGCAGCTCTAAGGATTTCTACCCTTCCAAAAGTGGAATACCATTAGCAAAAAGAGAGAGAAAAAGCTGATTATGTTCAGGCCCATTATAATGAAGCCATGCGGCACACTGTAGTTTCACAGTTAAATCCAAAAATTAGAATTTAACTCCAGGTCAGACCACCAGTTAGTGGTCCCAATTTTCCTCCCCCTTCCCTCGACCCCTGAGCATATGACTCTAGTTTTAGCTTGAGCTATTTTAAACATGTTAGACGAGTGCCAGGAAGGACTATCGCCTGGGAATTCACACTTGCTCCAGTACAGGGGCGGGAAGTTGCGGCCTGTAGCAGCACAAATTCCAAGCTCTATTCTGACCTTCTGTTTGCTGTTAGAAACAGCAACTAAACAGCATCACTGCACTGCAACCCCACTGCAATCAAGAATAAAATAAAACACTTTTATCGAGAGGAAGCTATTGACTGACTTTTTACAGATCCTCCCATTTGAAGGGGCAGCCCCGTAACCTCTAATGCTCAGTTTCCATGGGCAGTCTTCAAGGCAGGCATCTAACTGGTGAAATCCTCAGATAATAACTTGAGAGGCTGTTTGACTGTGACAAAAATAAATTATTTTCCCTAAAGGGCATGAAGAGTAAATGTAGCATGGGTCTGGAGTCACATGTGTATCAGATCAATAGGGGTGCCAGATTCCTTTCCTTGAAGGACATTAGCAAACCAATTGAGTTTTTGCAACAGTTCAGCAGTTTCATAATCTGTTTTTAGTACAGTCCACAAATGAACAGCTTTAGTGAATTCAATGGCGTGCTATGATTAGATTTAAACTCACAACCTCTGGATTGCTAGTGCAGTACCATAACCACGGTATTATAATAGCTGACTGACACTTTGCTCCGACACAATGAAAGGATCAGAAACTGCAAGATCTAGTTAAAGTGATTCATTCTGTTGAATTGTGCAGTGGTGGTGGTTGCATGTTTAATGTATTTTCATAGAATTATAGAAATTTACAACATATAAAGAGGCCATTCGGCCCATTATGTCCATGGTATCCAGCCTTATCCCACTTTCCAGCTCTTGGTCTATAGCCTTGTAGGTTACAGCACTTCAAGTGTACATCCAATTACTTTTTAAATGCTAAGAGGATTTCAGCCTCTACCACCCTCTCAGGTAGTGAGTTCCAGACCCCCACCACCATCTGGGTGAAAACATTTCGGGCTGGATTTTCTGTTAATTGGCACTTCATTTAGCGCCTTGGTGGGGCGCAAAAACGTGTTTCTGGGCGTCAAACGGGTTGCACAAGATTTAGCGCCCGGGCGGAAGTTTCGTCACTGGTTTTGCGGTGGTGCAAAAACGTAGTGCCCCGCCCACCGTTTGGACCATCCGGATGACGTCAATCATCGTGCAATGCCACGCTAGCGCCCCGGGCGGAATTTTCAGCCCTAATGCCTGATTTAGTACCCGACCAGAAAAACCAGGCAGCCCTAGGGTGCATCAGGTGCAATCGGCGCCATATTTAAAGGGACGCTAGACAATGTAATGTCCCAGATGTGACTGACTGCCACGGTTGCGAGCCGAACGTTGTGTTAGTGCACACTTACAATCGGACCTTTTATGTGAGTTTATCGTTTGTTTTTAAGGTCAGTAAGAGAATACAATGGGGGTCATGCTAGGCCTGGAGCCACTTATGCTGGCTGCTATTGCCAGATGGCTTCAAACTGGAAGAAGGCTTACAATTTTTGCAATGGAATCGAAGAGGTCTGGACAGGAGGTCTTACCCCCCATGGGTTTACAGCAAACATCAGTCCTACCTTCACATTTCTGATGCGCAGTGCGTTCGAAGGCTGCGCTTCAGTAAAGAAGTGACCACAGATATATGCTCGTTCCTACAGGTAGACCTACAGCCTACCAGTGGCAACACCACTCAGGCATTCTACAATTAGTTATGGAACGTGTAAAGTATAGTGCCAATGGGGATTGCAGGACCAACTCAGGAGGAGGAGGAGGAGGAGGAGGAGGAGGAGGAGGAGGAGCCTGGCGACGAACCCATGCCGCCACCACCACAACCACAGGGGAGGCAGCGTGGAGATGTGGCCACTGCAAAAGACTGATATCGCCAGCTCATCATTGAATGCTTTGCTTGAAGGTTGAACAACAGATTTGAGCATTGCCTTGCCACTCTATGCCACCAGGCTGACTATTCCCCCACTTACTCTGCAAATGAGACACTAGACAGCAATGGTTAAGGTGAAGGAAAAATTTAATCAACAAAGTAACATTCTTAACCACCCCCCCAACAAAGCCCACAATGATGTCACCGAGTCAGGCGTTTCACAGCACAACTGCATCCTACAGTCACATCAATGCAAAAATAAATGCTGCATCCTGCAGTTTCATCAAAACAAAGGTAAAGTCTGCATCCTGCGCTGTAGATTGTTGCCTACCCCACTATTGTAAGCCACCGTCTTTTGCCTCCCTTCCCTTCATCCCCCTCCCATGCCTGCTGCTCCTCCTCAATGTGGCACCAGGGTGCGCAGGAAGGCTGCGAGAGGGCTGCTGTCTTGGAGGGTTAGACAATGGAGATGGCATCTGGGGATGCAGTGGACCAGCTCGTGGCCTGGAAGGCTCGGTTCCCGACTGGCTTGCCTCTTCCTCGGTGTTGCCAGTCACAGGTGGTTTGGGTGTCAGCTGTCTTTGGTACTTGGTTGGCGAGTGAATGGGGGGGAGACGGAATGCTGTCATCCGGAGGAAGGCCACCACCGCCCATCTCTCTGGAGCCACTCAGCCGTCGACAGGGCTGGCCCTTAGCATCCGGAGCACGATGTACAGGACCACCTTGCTGGCCTGCTTCAGGACCATCATTTCCCCGTGGGACAGTGCGGAATGCAGCGAGTATGGTGACAGGCATGGACTGCATCACCTGCGCAAGCTGAAGCAGAGCTTGTGACTGTGATGCGCCCGAGTCTGCAATGTGCTCAAGGGCACGTGACACACTCTCTGGAACGCCACTGTCACAGCTTGAGGCCACCAGCCACTGAGTGTGGACAAAGATGGCCTCGCTGGAGTCATGGCTCACAGTGACAATCTACGACCCTACCTCTGTAATGGTCGTAGTGAACTTAACGATGCTCGTGGGGATCCATCCCGATGCATCAAGGAGCTGACGGCTTACTCCTATGCTGTCCCTGGACATTTCCACCAGGCCCAGTTCTCGGTCTGCCTGTCTGTTAGCAGACTGACTTTGACTCCGGAGAGCTGGCCTGCGCTATTCCACCCCAGCATTGTGTTGCTGCATGTGACTGGACCCAGGATCATCCCACTCCTCAAACCCCAAGAACAGAGCATTGTCCCCAGAGGAGCTGAGTCCCAATGGTGGATCAGGTGTCCTCGGGTGCTGGGCCAGAGGTGGCTCATCCATGTCCTCCTCTTCCTCCTCCTACTCCTCTTCCAGACGATGCTCTGACGTGGAGGGTTCCCGCGAGAGATGCGGTGTCTGTGGCTGGTCATCTGGAAGTAGAAAGCAACAGACGAATGGTTAGCAGCAGGGGAGGGGGCAGGGTGACATGAGGAAGTTCGCATGGTTCAGGCTCATTTGAAGGACCATCGCTACTCCATTAGATGTTTCAGTGTAGTGTCTTGAGTGGCACAATCCAGTTATTTACCCTCACTACCCGAAGGGGGCTCAGCATCGCCCCTGGCAACTGTTCGACCTGTAGCGCCGATAAGGCCTGCCACTCTCTCCTCGACGTCTGTCTGTGACAGGGTCTGAGGTGGACCCCCGCCTGTCCGCAGTTGCTCCCGCCGGTCGTGTGACTTCTTGGATTGAAAAGAGGAAAATGGGAATGGTTACAAGAGGGTCCATCAGCTCTTGTGGCACAGATGGCCACCAAAGCACTTTATGCCATACTGTCTGAATGTACTAGGGGCCTCTGTTTAATGGCCTTGGACATTGCATGTGCTTCATCAGGAGTTCATCGAATGTGGAGCCATCTAAGATGAGGTGTGTATGAGATCTTTCAAAAAGCTCTAGGAGCAGTTTCAGTGCATTGCGATGAACGATCTTAATACAGGCAACTCTCGATTATCCGGGTTCCTCGGGGATTGGGCTATACCGGGTAAACGATTTCTCCATTAGAGCGAGTTGACATTACAGTTAATGCTTACAGTACTGCAGGTACTCTAACCAATAGCTGTAGCGTATCTTCTAATCCTTGAATTTTAGTCCTCTAGATCTAAAGACCATTAGGCTTGTTGATTACTTCCTGTAACTGTTCGTGGCATTTTAATGAATTATGAGAGGCAGTGGAACTGTGTGGGAGCAGCAGCGGGAGCTGAGGCAAGGCAGAGCGCTTAAAAGCAAGGCTCAACAGGCAACATTCGAAAGGAACATCAGAGCTTCAAAGAGACGTCAGCAGCACGCACACACATGGATTTTTAAATGCCGTTACAACAGTTTCCCGTTGCATCTGTGTGTGGATAATCGAAAGTTGCCTGTAACGGGAATAGATCATCCATCGCAAATAGGGTACCAGACTAAGCCTTCCTTGTGTCATGCATTGTGTGAGGCAACCCACAGAGTGTTGAGAGTCACCAACAGCATCAGATCAATCACATAGGGGCCGAAGTTGGTGCAGGTTGCGCCCGTTGCCGCCGAGGTTCCGCCGGAAATGTAGTTTTTCTGGGCGATTCCTCCGGAACCACCCATCTGCAGTCCACGTTCCGCCCGGCGGGAGATTGGTCTGCCGGCGTGACGTCATGCCGCCCGCCCATGCCAGATGCTGCAAATCGCCCATTTTGGTGAGGGATGCTGGCCTCAGATCGACCTGACGCCTGCCAGAAGGACCGTTCGCAAAAAGCAGGTGTGAGCTGGCCGTGAGCCGGGCGGCAGGGAGAAGGTCTCCGAGTGCTGCAGCCCTGTACCTCGCGGCTCTGGTGCAGGTACGATTATGAGTGGGACTGCTGGAAAAAATGTTGGTGGATGTTGTTTTACTTTATTGCTGATGGTTATGTTTAATTTGGATGTGATAAAAGTAACTGAAATGTGACGAGGCTGATGGAAACCTTTTTCTTTAACCTTGCTGAAAGACCTTCATTAAGAAGCCCAATGGCGAAGGCAAAATAATTATGAATAAGTGAAAAGTCTTCAACATGTCACATTTTGTGCAGCCAAGTGATTAATTGTGTGATACAGTCCTTCAATAAGTTCTCAGGAAAGCACTACATATAACATAGAGGGTGAGAGGGTTAGGGTTAGAATGATCTATTGTAAGCCCGAGACAGCTGCAGACTCGGACAACATTTGACTGTGAGGAAAGGGTATAAAGTTACAGCTATTTGACTTTAGTGGTAGCACGATTACAGAACAAACTGAGGGAGGACTATGGTCAATAGAACACAGCAAGAGACAAGATCTGCAGTGACTCAGTGGCCTATCGTTGAGGTTTTAACAACTAGACTGTCACTATTGCCTTGTTAATGTGTTTTTCTTTGTACTGCAAGGAAACTACTTCATAAAATCAGTTCTGATTCTTCACAAATGAGCTGTACCCAGCATGCCTTGTTGTGTTGATGGACATAAATCTATTCTGAGAGATGTAATAAATCTGACAGATCGAATAACCCTCACAGCACATAAAGAGTAATGTGATGGACCTTAACCGCACAGAAAGAGTTCAGATATGTTTCTCCATATGATTCCGTTGAAGGGAAGGTGTGGTGGATGAAGCGGCAATGAGTATTGAAAGATGGTAAAGGCTCATTGGAGATGCCCTCCAAGAGTTATGAGAGCATTTAATGCGGAACATATTTAGGCGAATATTGTGACTGCGCAGAGGGTATGGGATTATGTCAGGCTGAATAAACAAGAGGTAGAAGATGTGAAGAAATGGCGCATCGCTGCAACTGATCATCAGAAGAGCATTGCATGAGGTCTGGAACACGGGAAAAGATAGTTAATGTACTGCAATGTAACTGATGACCATATCGTCTCAGGGGTGGCACTCCACTATTTTTGGCCTCAGAAAAAGAGGGTTGAAGTGCAAGTCTTAAGGTTTGCCCTGCAAGTAGGTAAAGTGAGAGTAATTGAATGGCAGGCTTCCTATATTGGTGGCCCTTCTTTGTCGTGTTGCGTTGGCCTGATGATAGGCCCCATTATACAGTGCAGTCATATGTGGATGGGAAGATATTCCTGATAAAGCAGAAGACCTGAGGGACAGATGTGTGTTTCTCACAAGGCACCACACATGACGTTAAAATCAGACACTCACCAAGAGAGGGTCAACAATGTGAGTGTATTTAGAAGTGCACAATAACAAAGGTTACATAACATTATTACATTTACAAACATTTACAGCACCAACACCCACCCCTCTACCCGGCACCATCACCCCTCTTCCCCCATTGAAGTGATGCGCAAGCTCCTCTTCCTCGCCCCGCCTAACCCACGGCATGCCGCTCCCCTGCCCCTCACTGCCTCTGGTTGACGAGGTTGTGCAGGAGGGCAGCAGGATGTCTGCAGACGTGTGCGTCTTGGTGAGAAGGCAGGGGGCATGTCCGAAGGCGCCGGGATCTCCTGCTCCTCCGGATCTGTCCGCCTTGAGTGTATGGGCTCGGGGGCTTGCACTACATGTCCAGAAGCCATGTCTTGCCTCATTGCCTCAACGGTCTCGGTTGTGCGCTCCAACACAGTAATGAGCTGGTCCATCCTGTCATTGTGCTGCTGGGTGAAGGTGGCGATGCTGCTAGTGATCCTAACCATGGTCTAGAGCATATCGCGACCTATCTGCACGCTTATCTGTGGTAGCTGGACCATCTCCTGAATTGCAGAGAGCGGTGCTGCATCTTCAGGTGGTTGCTCGCTCCTGGTGGGTTTTGGTGCCATGCTTGCCTTCGCGCCATGGCCTCTGCTCTTGGTGGAGCTTTCCAGTGTGGAGTCCGTTCCAAACCCCAGGAACTCGGAACCCGACGCCGAGGGTCTGTGGACAGATGACTCACATGGCAGGAGGCTGCTGTCATCCTGTTCCAGCTCCTCGAGCTCAAGGGCCACAAAGTCGGGCCCTTCTCCCTCCTCTCTCTCCTCTTCTTCGTGGCTCTGGGTGGCGGAGGTGGGTGTGGTGGAAATGGATGATCTGGGGGGGCGCGGAGGTGGAGGAAGGATCTGCTGTCTTGGGCTGGGGGCAATGTTGGGGGCGGGAGACGTTGGGGTCTGATGCTTTCTCTGAAGGCCAGAGGTCGATGGTGTGCCTTGATCCGTGCTGTCCAAGTTATCATCTGCAAGTAGTGGGCAACATTTCAGTCTGCAGGGGGGTGGGAGGAGCTGGTGCTGGTCAAGCTCACATTCTGCCAGCAAGGAGTTTCATCTCTACATGGGCACACCAATACTGGGCAATAAAATGTGCGATAAACCGCGAGTGCCGCAACATTGCATGGCCTTTCATGCCATGAGCGTGGCTCCGACTGCAAATTAGTATATCCATACCATGCTGTAGCACCAGATCTGCATCAACCATTGTGGAGGGAATGTACTGGAATGCAACTCAGGAAAATAATTAAAACAGCATAACTTAACTGCAGAATGATCCAATTATACACACACACTCCCAATCTGGTATTTAACCACAATGAAATTGAAGTGAGCAAATTTAGTAAAGGTAATATTTCTGCAGATATTAAGAAGAAAATGAATTCTATTCAATATGAACTAATATAAAAATAGAACAGTAGAATAAATTCCTAATAATTCTACTTGCTGATCCTTGCCAAGTTTACATCAATACTTTTTTCAATTAGGAGAATTCCAGTTTTCTGTACAAATTGACTTATAGGGGTTTAGACTGCGATGATTTATTCCAATGAAATATATCAGAGCAAAAAAATTATATAGATGTATTCTTTTTGAATAGTGACAGATCTGGGAATATAAGGTTATTTTAGACAGGGCAAGCTGTTAAGAATTTAATGACCCATTCACCCTACCAATCTTGCGGTGACAAGGGAGTGGTGCAGAGGCCATTGTGAAATACATTTGGTTCTATAAACTTAGTGCACCTGACGATATTTAGTCATAAATGAGATACAAGCTTCATATTAATGTTACACCCCTGATGTCAACTTTCAGTTGGTATTAAACAATTATTGCCATCTTACCAGTACAAGACTCCCACAAGTTCATTGATACCACTGTGGGTTTGCATCATAAGATGCACATCTATTGAAAAAGTTGCAACTTGAGCTTTTCTCTGTCCTTACTTAATCAGAAATGTCCCATAAATGATATCACATGAAGAGTGTTAGTATCTGTAATGTCCTTACACACTACTATAAATTCACACGGGGCATATTCTGCAGACAAGGTCTGTGACCCGAACCTTTATTCACAGGACCAAGAAGTGATGACCCTGCGTGGGACCTCCTTTTATATACCTGGATGACCAGGTGAGGAGTGTATCCCACAAGTTCACCCCCTGTGGTCAAGGTGTGCATTTCTTAGGTGTATACAGTATGCAGTGTTGTTACATGAAGGTTACAGTTATATGAAGGTTACATACATGACATCACCGCCCCCCCCAAAGTCTTGTGGGGTCAAAGATTAAGTCTTTCAGGCGGTCGATGCTCTCTCGTGGAGCGCTGCATTTGGGGCTCTGGTTGTTGAGCCTTGGCATGCGTCTCTGTCACCTGTGGTGATTCCGGCTTGTCCGGGCCGGCCGCAGGGACTGTGCATGCTGCTGAAGGTTCTTGTTGCTCGTTCACTGGCGGTGGTGTGGGCAACATCTGATGATCTTCCTCAGGTTCCTCAGTGTCCATGCTGAACCTTTTTTTTACTTGGTCCAGATGCTTGCGGCATATCTGTCCATTGTTAAGTCTGACCACTATGACCCTATTCTCCTCTTTGCCAATTACAGTACCCTCAAGCCACTTGGGCCCCAAAGCGTGATTAAGAACAAATACAGGGTCATCGATTTCTATACACCTCCCCTTTGAGTTATGGTCATGGCACTCATTTTGGGACTGGCGCTTGCCCTCAACAATGTCTGATAGGACTGGGTGAATGAGGGACAGCTGAGTTTTAAGTGTACGTTTCATGAGTAGTTCTGCGGGCGGGACTCCCGTGAGCGAATGCCGTCGGGACCTATAGGCCAGCAGGAGGCTCGATAGGCGGCATTGAAGGGAGGGTCCTTGAATCCGGAGCATGCCCTGTTTTATGATTTGGACCACACGTTCCACCTGGCCATTGGAAGCCGGCTTGAACGGTGCCGTCCTGACATGTTTGATGCCATTACCCGACATGAATTCCTGAATTCATAGCTAGTGAAACACGGGCCGTTGTCGCTAACCAGGATGTCTGGCAAGCCATGGGTCGCAAAGACCGCACGCAGACTCTCCATAGTGGTGAATGTCGTGCACGAATTCAATATGATGCACGAGATCCATTTCGAGTACGCATCAACAATAATGAGGAACATTTTTCCCATGAACGGGCCCACGTAATCTACGTGAATACGTGACCATGGCCTGGTGGGCCAGGGCCACAGGCTGAGTGGGGCCTCCCTGGGGGCATTGCCCAGCTGGGCACACATCATGCACCTGCGAACACAGTGTTCCAGGTCTGAGTCAATTCCCGGCCACCATACATGTGACCGGGCAATGGCCTTCATTAGCACGATGCCTGGGTGCTCGCTGTGGAGTTCCCTGATGAATGCTTCCCTTCCCTTCTGGGGCATGACTACCCAGCTGCCCCATAGTAGGCAGTCGGCTTGGATAGTGAGCTCATTCATCCGTCTGTGAAACGGTCTGACCTCCTCGGGGCATGCTCTGTGTGCGACCACCCAATCCCCAGTCAGGACACATTTGTTAATCAAGGATAGGAGGGGATCTCTGTTGGTCCAGATTTTGATCTGGCGGGCTGTGATGGGGGAGCCTGCACTGTCAAAGGCATCAACAGCCATGAACATCTCAACCCTTTGCTCTGCTTTGCTCTGCTGCCCCCTCAGTGGTGGCCAGTGGAAGCCTGCTGAGCGCGTCAGCGCAATTTTCGGTGCCTGGCCGGTGCCGTATGGTGTAGTCATATGCAGCCAGCGTGAGAGCCCATCGTTGTATGCGAGCTGACGCATTGGCATTGACAGCTTTGCTGTCGGACAACAGGGATGTTAACGGCTTGTAGTCCGTTTCTAACTCAAACCTTCTGCCAAAAAGGTACTGTGCATCTTTTTCACCCCGTAGACACATGCGAGTGCTTCCTTTTCCCCCATCCCATATCCCCGTTCTGCTTGGGAGAGCGACCTGGAGGAATAAGCCACAGGTTGGAGTTGGCCCTCAACATTACTCTGCTGCAACACGCACCTAACCCCATAGGATGATGCATCACATGTCAAAACCAATTTCTTACAGGGGTTGTACAGGGTCAACAGCTTATTAGAACAAAGCAGTTTCCTCGCCCGATTGAAAGCCCGTTCCTGACAGTCTCCTCAAAACCAATTGCAACCCTTACACAGGAGCACATGTAGTGACTCCAACAATGTGCTTAAGTTTGGTAGAAAGTTCCCGAAATAGTTCAAGAGTCCCAGAAATGAACGCAACTCCGATGTGTTGCCGGGCCTGGGCGCACGAAGAATCGCCTCCGGTTTGGATTCGATAGGCCGGATCCCGTCTGCAGCAACCCTCCTGCCCAAAAACTCGACCTCTGCGGCCAAAAATACACACTTGGACTTCTTTAGTCGCAAGTCCAGTTGGAGTAGCACCTCCTCCAGGTTGTGGAGGTGTTCCTCGGTGTCTTGACCCGTGATAAGGATGTCATCCTGAAATATGATTGTTCCAGGGATGGATTTGAGCAGGCTTTCCATGTTCCTTTGAAAGATAGCGGCCGCTGATCGAATGCCAAACGGACACCTGTTGTAGACAAACAGCCCCTTGTGCGTGGTGATGGTGGTCAGTAGCTTGGATTCTTCGGCCAGTTCCTGGGTCATGTAGGCTGAAGTGAGGTCCAACTTGGTGAACAGCTTGCCGCCTGCCAGCATGGCAAAAAGATCCTTCGCTCTCGGAAGTGGGTATTGGTCTTGTAGTGACACTCAGTTGATAGTGGCCTTGTAGTCGCTACAGATCCTGACCCGAGCCATACATTTTTAGAACAGGGACGATGGAGCTTGCTCAGTCGCTGAATTCAACGGGCGAAATTATGCCCTCTCTTAGCAATCTGACCAACTCACTCTCAATTTTCTCCCGCATCATATACGGCACAGCTCTGGCATTGTGGTGCACTGGTCTGGCGTCCAGGGTGATGCGTATCACTACTTTGCTACCTTTGAAAGTCCCGACACCAGGTTGAAATAGTGACTCAAATTTCTGTAGGACCTGTGAGCATGAACTTCGCTCCACAGATGAAATGGCATGCACATCCCCCCATTTCCAATTCATCTCGGCTAGCCAGCTCCTCCCCAAAAGTGCGGGACCATTTCCCGGGACAATCCAGAGTGGCAACCGGCTCTCTGATCCATTATATGTGACCATCAACATTGCATTGCCTAGCACTGGGATGATCTCTTTGGTGTATGTCCGTAATTGCGTGTCAATACATTCCAGTTTGGGTCTGCTAGCTCTGAGTGGCCATAGTTTCTCGAATTGTTGGACACTCATAAGTGACTGCTGGCCCCTGTGTCCAGCTCCATGTGTACCGAGATGCTGTTTAATAGGACTTTCATCATCAGAGGTGGCATTTTGGTATATGAGCTGTGGATTGTTTGCCACATGAACCCACTGAACTTTAGCTTCCATTGCTTTGTCCCAAGCATCAACCTGCCCTGCAGACCCCTCTTCTGGTTCATCTGCCTCGTAAATTAGCCTTGCTGCCGGCTTCCTGCACATTCTGGCTAAATGTCCACTGAAGTTACAGTTTCTACAGATAAATTGTTGAAACCTACAGGTTTTTGTAGCATGTCTGCCCCCGCACCTCCAGCATGAGCTGAGATTGTTGTGAACAAAAGGGCTGTTACCCGGCATTCCTCTCTGATTGTCTCTTTGATTATTCTTGAGCACTCTGTTAGTGGGTGTCAATGGTCCCATCCCGGAACGCATTGTCCACCGTGATGGCGTAAATGTCCCTTCAACCTGCCATTGTCTCTGTTGAGGACCCACTCTAGAGTCTGTTGCTGCCTGGGTGGTGTCGAATTGTCCTTGCCTGCCTGCAGGGTTCTGAGTCGTGTTTACAATGTTAATTCCCTGATCCATCGCCACGTTGGAAGCAGAGTTGTGCGCATATATTATCTTGGTTTCCTCCTCCCCTGCCATGAAGGTCTGAGCCATCAATGCCGCCGCTTCCAAGGTCAAGTCCTTTGTCTCAATTAGCTTTCTGAAAATCCCGGCGTGACCAATGCCCTCAATAAAGAAATCCCTTAAAATCTCCCCCCTGCAGGCATCTGTGAACTTACAGAGGCTAGCCAAGTGCCGAAGGTCCGCAATGAAGTCCGGTATGCACTGTCCTTCCCAATGTCAGTGTGTATAGAATCGGTGTCGGGCCATGTGTATACTGCTCGCCGGTTTCAAGTGTTCACCGATCAGTTTGCTGAGCTCTTCAAAGGTTTTGTCCACCGGTTTCTCGGGTGAGTAGGTCTTTCATCAGCACGTACGTCTTAGGTCCACAGCTGGTCAGTAGATGCGCCCTTCGTTTGTCAGCCGCTGCATCTCCCAGTCAGTCCTTCGTGACAAAGCTCTGCTGGAGCCTCTCAACAAAATCGGCCCAGTCCTCACCAACACAGTACCGTTCCTCTGTGCTACCGGTGGCCATTCTCGTGAGTCGTTGATTCCCGTTTCTCGTCGCCAAATGTAATGTCCTTACACACTACTATAAATTCACATGAGGCACATTCTGCAGACAAGGTCACTCTGCGACCCGAACCTTTATTCACAGGACCAAGAAGTGATGACTTGTATGGGACCTCCCTTTATATACCTGGATGACCAGGTGAGAAGTGTCTCCCACAAGTTCACCCCCTGTGGTCAAGGTGTGCATTTCTTCAGTGTATACAGTATGCAGTGTTGTTACATGAAGGTTACAGTTACATGAAAGTTGCATACATGACAGTATCCATTTTGTTTACTTTTTTTTAAGTTTACAAAAAATACATATTTTGTGAAGACTTTGATTGGTGCTTTAAGGGTGGTATGTTGGATTTGGTGGCACACCTCTGCATCTGCTGGGGGTAATACATATTAGACAGTCCAGATAATTCCCCTAGAAGTGGTCCATGATATTTATCTGGGCTGGGGATGGAGGTGAGGTTTTCTGCCCACATTAACTGGTGATTTTCCTTCTTGAGGTGCTAACTTTAGATAGTTTCAGGTTTAGCATTGCTGATAGTCAATTCCCTCTCCTGTGCTAGTTTTCTTGATGTTTGATGGGAAAGGGTGGGGGAGAAATTATGTTCCGTAAACCTCAAGGAAGGTAGCCTAAACTACCTGCTACTTCTCCATTTCCACTTGTTTTGAATGGTGTATGTCCTGCAGATTTTGCTTGTTGTGGGAAGGCCTACAATCCATCACAAAAGGAGGGGTGAGGGTGGAGGGTGGGGTGGTGATGGTGGGTGGCGGGGGGGGGGCGGGGGGAGGGGGTGAGGGTGGGGGGGGAATGGTTGGGGAATGCAGGCTTTTGCAGGTGGCAATGGCTACTAATTTTAATTTTAGATATCCTCTTTCCAAAGGGAGGGTAGTATGGTTCTGTTTTGGTTTGACTGATTGAAGGACATCACATGCAATGATGGCTAACAAAAATTCTATATGACTTAAAGTGTTGTGTCCAGTACAGATCCTTAGAGTGTCATCATAGGCAGTCCCTCGGGACCGAGGAAGACTTGCTTCCACTTTTAGCATAAGTTCTTAGCTGGTTGTACAGTCCAATACGAGAACCACAGTCTCTGTCAGAGGTGGGACAGATAGTCGTTGAGGGAAAGCGTGGGTGGGACTGCTTTGCTGCATGCTCCTTCCGCTGCCTGCGCTTGATTTCTACATGCTCTCGGCGATGATACTTGAGGAGCTCAGCGCCCTCCCGAATGCACTTCCTCCACTTAGGGCGGTCTATGGCCAAGGACTCCCAGTTGTCAGTGGGGATGTCGCACTTTATCAGGGAGGCTTTGAGGGTGTCCTTGTAATGTTTCCTTTGCCCGCCTTTGGCTTGTTTGCCGTGGGCGAGTGTAGGAAGGTGACTGTAGCGGGAATGTCTGACATGCCCAAAAAGTCCATAAGGTGTGAATCATGCTCTTCGAGTTGCATTCCAATTCTCCAAGAACAATTCAATCCCCACTCAACTCACTATGCCTCTAAAAATGAAAAAATGTATTCACCCATCTTTTAATAAAGGAAATGGAACTTACATTTGTATAACACCTTTCCTAACGCTCAGGACATCGCAAAGTGTAACGCAGTCAATGAAGTACTGTAAGGGGGTTGTGGTCTCTATGAGGGGGTCAGGTTCCCTTCTGACCAACTTGAGCAGTTCGAATCTCTCCCACTCCCTTGGGTCCTGTACTCTGGATTTATTTGGGGGGGGTGTGACAAAAGTGCAAAGGACACTGGTTTGATGCAAAGAACTTGGTTTTATTACAGTCAAAGTAATTCAGGCTTATTACTCTAGGAAGAAAATACAAGGCCAAACTTACAATCACTCTAATCAAGGACAATACAAGGAAGGGTACAGTGTCAAACTTATAATCACTATAATAAAGTACCACACACTACACATTCAAAAGGGGTTCCAGTAAAATTATACCTCCCACCTCCCAATACCTAATTCTAGCTAGGTTAGACTCCAGGGCAGGCAGGGACTATGCTTACCAATCCTTTTGATAGTTAACGGTAGATCGCGGTTGTTTTTCCCTTGATACCATGTTGACTGTGGTCGGTCACTGCTGCGATGGTGATGTTCTTCCTTCCTTCAGGACTTCAGGACATCGAGGCTGGAGAAGTTAGTTTACAACTGTTGCGTTGTTTTCTCTCCTTGTCTTGATGACACAGTGTAGTGTGGTACTAGTCTGTAAGTCAAAGTGTCATCTGAGGTGGTAGGTACCTCGCAACCACCTAACGTCTGTTGAAAATAGGGGTCAGTTATACAATTTCAGTGTTCTAATCTTGCTGCCAAATCTGTTCAAAATCTTTTGTATAATTTTGGCGGGCTTGGTTCTTCTTTGCAATATTTTGTCGGGCTCGTTAAAAGTTGATATGTTTTGGGTGGGTTGATGTTCGAAAACTGTTTCCTGATGGAAATATTAGTTTGGTAATTGCAATGTCCCTTTGTGCTTAGTCTTTCGCATACAGGCTGGATTGGGCCTCTTTGTGATGTATATGCTGAAATGTTTGTCCAGACCCATGTTGATGGGTTGCTACCTCTGGGTGATTTTGTGATGTTGATGTCTCTTGTGGGGGAAGGATTTTCAAATACTCATTCTTCCAGACAGTTTAACTCAGTCCTCACACCCGGGCAGCTTTACTTAATTAGACTGTCTCTTGCTAGTTCCGTAGGTCCGCCCACAGCCTTGAATTTGTCTTTTAAAATCCAAAATTCTATTAAAGTTCGTAGTTTCTTCCATAAGCACTTTAGAGTTCCAAACTTTTTGGTAGATAGTCCCAAATTAAATTTCCTTTAGAATGAGCCCAAACACAGGGCGGGTTTCTTGTGAATTTTGCATTTCTTCATACCCGCTTTTGACACTCCACACTCTTGTGTCAATCAAGGTAAGCAAAATTCCTGCTCCCGAGAGTCAACCTTCCCTGCATTTATACTAGCTAAACATTACCCTGCATCCCCCGTTGAAATGCAACGCAATATACAGGCGAATACAGTGATTTGTACAATTTCGTTATAGCATAGAGCGGGTATGATGTCCCTCTTTTACTCGGTTTTCACAGTAAAATGACGGTATACAGTCATACACAACTTTAAGTAAATTAAAATAAAAACATATAGTAAGACATTCTCAAATAGCACAAAGGTCCATAGTCAAACACGTTTTATGTTCAGTAAAATAAAGGTACATAGTCAAAACATTTAAGTAACACTCTTACAACACTCGCAATGTTGCGGTTAACAGCAGATAAAATCAAACACAAATTAAACATGGTAGTATGGTGTCACCCCTCCCTGCGCGATTCCCAAGTTTGGCCAAGGAGAGTATAGCACCCTTTGGTGCCTGACCTGACGGTTTCTGCGTTTCACTCGGCAAGTGAGACACCATAAATAAAGTATAATCGCAAGCTGACAAATAACTAAAGTGTGGGAAGTGATTCGAATCCAGATTGGGACCTCTATATTTCTGAAAAGGTCCCACCAAGGCGGAATGGTGATCTCAAGAATCTTTTTCCCTATTTCAATGGTTTTCTGTTCTAGAGTGTAGAAGTGTTTTGTGAGATAATTACAGCTTTTAGCAGGGCGGTAAGGTGTTCGGGTAGAGGGGGAATTGCATAGCCAAAATGTACAACATAATCCTGCAGGTTTGTAATGTTTTCCTTCACAGTGAGGTGGACAGTGGAGGGTTCAGGAATGGGGACAATCCATTCCTGGGCCACTTGAACTGATGCCTCAGGTTTGAAGCAAAAACTGCTGTCACTTATCGGACATGTTGGTAGTGGGGCGCACTGGTGGTGACACAATATGTCCCACCCCCTATGTATGCTACCTGTGGAGGGACATGGTCATGTGCCATTACCTCCATGGTGCAGTTAATAGGCAGTGTACCAGCAGCTTTAAACCCACACTGTGACTCTGAATGGGCACTCAAGTACTGAGGACACAGTATTACGTTTGCACCCCGGCTCCGGCACCCGGAGAGGTCAGTACCCGTTACAGCGTGCTCCCACTTTATGAAATAGGGTAGGACCGCTGCGAAACGAATGTGTGCACCTCCCTGAATAACTCCAATGTTGTCTACCCGGTATACCGGTGCGGGTCGGGCTGTCCCATCCATGACCGTGGAAGGATATTCTTGCTATTGAGGGAGTGCAGCGAAGGTTCACCAGACTGATTCCCGGGATGGCGGGACTGACCTATCAAGAAAGACTGGATCAACTGGGCTTGTATTCACTGGAGTTCAGAAGAATGAGAGGGGACCTCATAGAAATGTTTAAAATTCTGATGGGTTTAGACAGGTTAGATGCAGGAAGAATGTTCCCAATGTTGGGGAAGTCCAGAACCAGGGGTCACAGTCTAAGGATAAGGAGTAAGCCATTTAGGACCGAGATGAGGAGAAACTTCTTCGCCCAGAGAGTGGTGAACCTGTGGAATTCTCTACCACAGAAAGTTGTTGAGGCCAATTCACTAAATATATTCAAAAAGGAGTTAGATGAAGTCCTTACTACTAGGGGGATCAAGAGGTATGGTGAGAAAGCAGGAATGGGGTACTGAAATTGCATGTTCAGCCATGAACTCATTGAATGGCGGTGCAGGCTAGAAGGGCCTAATGGCCTACTCCTGCATCTATTTTCTATGTTTCTATGTTTCTATGTTTCTATGACCGGCATCCTTAATACTATCCCCATAATAGTGTGGTTAGATTTCCCACAGTCTATTGGGACAGGGTAGGCTTCAGAGACTAGGCGGAGCTGGCACGGGCTTAGTGAATTGCTGTACGGGTGGAGGGCTGCGGGGTGCTTGTTCCTGATCCAAGAGGGGACTAAACCTTGTTTTAAATCCTCCAGGTTGTTGCGGCCCTCGCCCAACAACCATGCCCCATATAGTACACACACCTCGTTCTGTGCAGCCTGGTCCGAAGCGTTTCTATCCTCCCGTATAAGTGCATTCACTGTCTGTGCATGTTTTTCCAGCTCAGCCACTATTTCTTTTAAATGGAGAGTCATAGCCTGGTCCTTGTGTAGTTCTGATCCTACTACTGTGTTCTTCTGTTTCACGATTTTCCTCAATTGGTTCTTTGAACTGTTTGGGCCCAAGTTTCGGGCCACGCCTAAAACGGCGCAGCCCAGACCTGGACGCCCGTTTTTCACGCCACAAAGTGCACCTAAAAAAAACTTACCTATTCTCCGGCTCCCTGCAGGTCCTTTGCAGCTTGGCGTAGCGCAGCACGAGCTGTAGGGGGCGGAGCTAGGTCCCTGCGCTGAAAACAGTGCCGGGACCTCTGCACATGCACACTACAGTGGGCGCGCATGTGCAGTAGCTCCAGGCGCCCAAAACTGTGGGAGGGGCCCGAAGCACGCAGCCCCTAGCCCTGGCCATATGGCCTCACTGGGGCTACGTGGATAAGGCTCCTCCCACCCGACCGGACCCGACCCGACCCCCGCTCAACCCCCCCCCCCCAGAGACACGACCTCCGCTCCCCCCCCCCCAACCCCGCCCACCTCTGCGTTCCCCCCCCCCACCCCCGGTCCTCCGCGACCCCCCCGCCCCCGAGACCCGACGCCACCTACCTGTAAATCCAGCCCGAAGTCTTGGGCCCGGCCGTTCAGCCTCCTTCTCTCCCTTCCCCACCCCGCTCTCCTTCCCCCCCCCATCCTTCCCCAACCCCCGCTCTCCTTCCCTCCCCCCCTCCCTCCTTCCCTCTCTCCTTCCCTCCCTTCCTCTCTCCTTCACTCCCGCCCCCTTCTCTCCCTCCCTCTCCCCTTCCCTCATTCCATCCTCTCTCCTTCCCTCCCTCCATCCTCTCTCGCTTCTCCCCCTCTCCCCCTTCTCCTCCCCCCACTTCTCCTCCCCCCCTTCTTCTCGCCCCTCCTCTCCTCCTCCCACCCCCCTTCTCCCCCTCCCCCTCCCACCCCCCTTCTCCCCCTCCCACCCCCCTTCTCCACTCCCCTTCTCCCCCCCGCTTCTCCCCCCTCCCCTCGCTGTCAGAAACACAGACACTGACAGACAGAGAGTGAGAGACACACACACAGACAGACAGAGAGATAGAGACACTGTCAGAGACACACTGGGGGGGGGGGTGGGGGGGCGGCGTCCCAGCATGCTGTTGGAGGACTTCCGGTGCTGCAGTCGGTAAGTAGAACATTTTTTATTTATTGACTTTAATTTTTTAAAATTTTTTATTAATTTTTTTTGATTGATTTATTGGTTGATTTATTGATGTATTTATCATTTATTATTGATGATGGCTCTTTATTTGTAAAACTGAAGTGTTTAATGTTTGTAAACTTCCCTTTAAACACCCCCCCCTCTATTCCCTACGCCTAATTTGTAACCTACGCCTGATTTTCTAAAGTGTAGACAAGATTTTTTCAAACGTACAAAAATCTTCACTTACTCCATTCTAAGTTAGTTTGGAGTAAGTTTTCACTGCCTAAACTTTTGAAAAAACACGGCCCCTTTTGAAAAAAAAATTCTGTTCCAAAGTGAAACTGTTCTAACTGACTAGAACTGGAGCAAGCTAAATGCCGAGAATTCAAATTTCTAAGATACTCCATTCTATACCAGTTGCTCCAAAAAACAGGAGCAACTCAGGCCGAAACTTGGCCCCTTTATCTGTGTTTTGCAACTCTATGTCATCTAGGCTATTTATTACAGAGGATCCTGTATTGTAGGTAGTGAAAACTTCATTTATGATTCCCCTTCTAGGTCTCCCTGAGCCCATGGTGTCCCTAGCGTTTAGGGTGTATAGGTCTGCTTTGTCTACATTTCCAAAGTCTAACTCATAAAATTTCTTGAACATGTCTCTACGTAGTGCCTGGTATAGCAGCTCTGTTTCCTTTGGACACCATGCAGGTAGGTGTACCTTGGTAAGGTTTAAAATTACTGAAGCTACTGCATAATGTATCCCCTGATATAACACCTTTTCGGTCTGTACCAATACTAATCCATTTCCAGGTCCCTTGGTGGTGGTAGGACACCTTTCTATTACTGTGCGTATTCACTGGGGTTGTGGGCAGGGGTTTCTTAATGTGTGCTCTTAGTTCGGTGGTGTTAATTGGGAATGGGGAGTGTGGGACCGCACACCCGTGTAGGCTAGAATCCCACCCCATCCCTTCCCCTTCATCTTGCCATTGCCTGGCGAAGGCGATTGATATGCCTGCAGGACAAATACTCTCTGCTCCCCACATGCAAACATAAATTCCTTGGTCGGATTCTCACCATTTGTCCCAACACACTTTTACTCCTCCCCATGTCCCCGTGATAGTGCGGTACGTATCATTACCGAGTCTTTCCAAGTCCGATTCCTGGTCCCATGCGTCCTTGCTGAGTTTTCTGAGCCATCACCATCTTCCCTTTGCAAGTCAAACACACACGCTTTCCCTCTGTAACACTGACTCGGGCAGCGATGATCCGCATCTGGGGGCATGGAAGTGAGGCCTCCCCGTAGGTAAAACCTTCCTGGCTGGAGTAGCGGGTAGAATTAGATCCCAGTCACCCTGGCCATCTTCCCTCGTGGGCGGAAACGGTGAGTTCTTCCATGTCTCGGGGGCCACCCCGGCAGTTGCGATCAGTGCTCTTCCTCCTGAACACCCGTAAATGAGGGATTCTTCCACGTCTCCTTGGTCGCTGCTGCTCATTCTTATCAGCGCGAGCAGGAACAGGACCCTTCTCATGCTGCCCTCTTTCCTGCAGGGGCACATAAAACAGATTGTCTAGCCCTGAGAAAATTCTCTGGCTTGACAAAGGTGACCGAGTTCTAAATTGGGCTCATAGTCTTTAATTGACTGGCTGTCTTATTCAGTTCCTTGTGGACTGATTGCTTTTAACTTTATCTCACAGTCATTCTGCTTATTATCTTACCAGTGCTTCCTTAATAGCCAGACCGGTAGATTCTTACTCCCGGGCATTACCCGGCCTGTGCCTCTTTTAATAGCTGCACAGGTAGATTCTTTTCCTTATCCCGGTAACTAATACATATATACTTATTCATGACACAGATAAATCTTACACTATTCTAAACTTATTCACTAAACATACTTCATTTGGCACTATACATGCACATCTGGCACCCGTCTCCGGGTAGCCAGGTTAATTCCTGCCTTCTTTCTTTCTTCTTCTCCCGCTGGGCATCCAGCGAGGTAGGTGATAGGTCAGTCTGCACCGCCTAACCCTAAGTACCCTGACTGGACGTGGGTTTGAGTCCCACACTATCGGGGGAACATACCCTCCGGTGCTGCAGCACACCGCTCCTTTCGGGGTGGCTGCCTGGTTCCTTTCTTCTCCTGGGGGTTGTTCTGCCTGGTCGAGGGCTACAGGCTGGGGACTCTCACTTGGTAGCTGGTCCACTGCTATCTCTTCTGGGGGCCCCTTGTTTCCCGAGGATACCGGCTGGGTGTCCCTGCTTGCGGGCTGGTCTCTGACCTTAGGTGCCCTTTTGTGGCTGGTCCCTCTCCCGGGGCTGAACCATTCAAATTGGGGCGCTGGTGACCACGGTGTCTTTGGCCGTGGTGTGCGGGGAGTCCTTCTTAAGGCTCTGGCTGCTGGAGGTGTGTCTGAGTCCCAAATGATTGGTGGGACAGCTCCTCCAGTAACACAGTCCACCGCCCCTCTAGGTGCAGTCTGTGGGTCTGCCACATCCCCTGTGGGATTTCCACAGTCGGGGGCCGTTGGCTGGTGGTCCCTGTCTTTAGTGCGGTTTACAGGTTTTGGCTGTCCCTTACGTTTAGCTGCTGCCCCTGGGTTGAAAAGTTTGCACTGATTTATGTGGAGCCACTTTGTTCGGCGGGGCAATTTTATGGCATAGACCATGGGGCTTGCCTTATCGACAATGTGGTACGGTCCCATGTACAGTGCCTCAAAGACCCGTACTCTAGCGTAGTTCCTTACCATAACCTGGTCTCCTATCTCCCACTCGTGGTGCTTGCGGGGTTCTAGCAGCAGTCCGTTGCTCCAATGCTGTTTTCCCATGTTGTTAGCAGCCTGCCAGTGAATCTGTTTAAGGTGTTCATACAGATTCCTGACAAAGCTGTCCCAGTTCGCTTCCCTAAGCTGGCCTTCCGTGAGTACCGGGGCTAACACATGGGTGGGTGTTCGAATGGCTCTGCCGATCATGAGCTCGTACGGGGAGTACCCCGTGGTCTTTGACTGGCTGGCTGGGATCCCCATGAGGACTAGTGGTAGGACTTCTACCCACCCTTTGGGTGAGTCCCCTGTCTCTTTGCGCAGCCTTTCTTTGATAGTGCGGTTTAAACGCTCCACAGGCCCGGATGACTGCAGGTTGTGGGCGACATGCCATTTTCCTTTGATGCCGAGTACCTTAAGGGTCTCCTGCATCATCTGCCCTGTGAAGTGACTCCCTTTGTCGGACTCCACGTATTGTGGTAGTCCCCATCGGGAGAACACTTCTCTGACCAGGATCCTAGCTGTTCCCAGGGCAGTGGCTGTTCGGCATGGAAAGGCTTCCACCCATTTGGTGAATACATCCACTAAAACTAGGCAGTACTTGTAACCTCTCTGGGCAGTGGGTAGGGGTGATCGATCTGGATCGAGTGCCAGGGTCCCTCTACCCTCCTGACATGTCTCATAGACACCTTTCTTTTCTGGGATTCGGGGTTGTTGGGCGCGCACACTTGACATTAGCGTAGAACTCGCGGATGTCCTCCTTGAATCCTGGCCACCACCCTGCCTGTTCCACTCATTGCCAAGTGATCTCAGGTCCGGGGTGTCCTGCTCCTGGACCCTCGTGGGCCAGTTGGAGAAATTATCTCCGGTGTTGTTGCGGTACTACCCATTGCTCCCCCCTGAACAGCATGCCTTCTTTAATGGCAATTGCTGCGGTGCCGTATGGGCCATCTACCCTTTTCCCTTTAGCTAGCGTGTTCAGGACAGTTTTGAGGACGGGGTCTTTGGTCTGAACCGGTTTTAGGTCCGGGGGCAAAGCTAGCCCTGCCTTCCCTGCAATGGGTTCTGGATTGTACGGATCCCAGCACTTGCCCGTGCGTGCTCCCTGCTTGGCTAACATGTCAGCCTGTTGATTTCCCTCGCTACGGGGTTCAGTGGTGAAATGTGCCTTTACCTTATGAATGTAGATATTCCCTTCCTCCCCTATGGCTTTCATGATCTTTTCCAGTAGGGGCTTAATTGCCACGGGTCTCCCGTCTGCGGATCTGTATCCACGGCGGGACCAGATAGCCAGGTACTCCGTACACAAATTGCATGTGAACATACTGTCCAAGCAAATCGTGTAAGGGGTAAGGAATTCTTCGGGGTGTGTGACAACAAACACCACCGCAGACAGTTCAGCGTGCTGGGCGCACATAGTACTGGGGAGTTTAATCACCAGGGCAATGCCTGCCCGGAGTCATAAACTCCGCAGCCTGTGAGTCATTCACCTGCAGATACCGTGCCTGAACCGTCCACATAGATCTCTCGGCCTGTGGAGTGTAACCCAGCCCGAAAGCCTATGTTAATTTCCCATACCCCTTCTATGGAACACCGGTGGGCTGTCCCAGGATAAATCATGTTGGCTGAGAGTCTTGGCTTGCAGAGACCCTTTACCCGTAGGTCCATTGCTCACTGTCCTGTCCTTGATTCTCCCATCCAGGAGCATTTGGGTGGGCATATGGTGGGTAAGGAGTGTGATAGGGGACCCCCCTGTGAAGATCAGTGATCTTTTCACAGCCCAGTGAGTGGCTAGAAGGTGCTGCTCACAGTTGGAGTATCCCTTCTCCACATCTGTGAGTAACCTGGAGGAGTAGACCACTGGTCTCAGCCGGCCGTGCCACTCTTGGAGCAGTACTGCACTCAGGCTGTCCCCACTGGCTGCTACCTCCAGGAAAAACTCTTTGCCCCCATCTATGGCCCCTAGAGCTGGCGCGGTCTGCAGGTCTTTCTTGAGTTGGATAAGTGCTGCCTCGCAACCTTCGTCCCATTCCCACTCCACTCCCTTGTGTAGGAGTCGAAGCAGAGGGGCTGCTGTGGCTGCATAATCCTCAATTAAATCTCTGCAGTGCCCGGATAGCCCTAGAAAAGATCTTATTCCTGTCACTGGGGGCAGGTAATTTCTGCACGGCTTCCCTTCCAGCTTTGTCAATGGCTCTCTCCCCAGCGCGCACAGCCAGTCCCAGGAATTTTACTTCCTTCAGGCCGATCTGTGGCTTCTTGGGGTTTACTTTAAATCCTTCTTCTTTCAGCAGCTCCAGCAGCTCAGCCAGCAGTGGGCCATGCTCCTCCCCCTCATCGGTGAACAGGAGCAGATCGTCCACATACTGTACCAGCTGCTGGGGCCTGCTGAAACTCTTTAAACAGTTGGCCATACATTGATGGAAAATACTAAGGCTGTTGTGGAAGCCCTGAGGGAAACAGTTCCAAGTATATTGCTGTCCTTTAAAGGTAAAAGCAAACTTGTACTGATCTTCCCTTCTTAACGATATGGACCAGAACCCGTTGGAAACATCCAGCACCGTGAAGGTGGTCGCGGAGGCTGGGATACTTCCAATGAGTTCGGTGACAGCAGCAACGGTGGGTGCACAGGCGGGGATGTTGTGGTTGAGTACTCGATAGTCCACCATGTGTAACGAACGGAAATGTAACGAACGGAACTGCCGTCAGCACCCAAATAATAGTGTATGGGATTGCTGACCGCAGCTAAAGGTATTGAAATGCCTTTGAATGTACTGTACAGATTTTTTGGGGAAAAAAAAAACTCGATAGTCCACCGTGGCTCTCCAGGCGTTGTCCGGTTTCTTAACCGGCCACAATAGAGAGTTCACATGGGTAGCTATTGGTCTCAATACCCGTTTAACTAAAGAACCCAAGGCTGTTTCCATGTCTGCCTCCGCCTCCCTGGGGAAGTTGTATTGTTTCTGTGGTTGGGTCATGGGGTCCCCATCTATGCTAACCTCAACCCCGTTTATTCTCCCGCAGTCGTGTTTGTGAGTGGCAAAAGCTGCAAGGTTTTTCCTCACATATTCTTAATATTCTACAGGGGTGTTACTGACCAGTGATTCAAGGTCATAACCCTCCTTTAGTTTCATGGTGCACACCGTACCTTTTCCCTGTTTTCCCGGGATAACCATCACCTCATTCTCCTGTCCCGTACAGGCTGACCCCCAAAGACAGTGGTTTCTTAAATCCGCTAGGATCCCGTGGCCCAGGATGAAGTCAGCCCCCAGGATCCCTCTCCCTTCCTGCTCCCACTTCATCAGGACACAAGTCCACTTAGTGTGGAGCGTACCTAAATGAATGGAGAGCGGAACGGAGAATGAGCCAGTCTGTTCAGTGCCTGTGAAACCCACCAAGCTGTAGGGGACCCCGTTAGACAGAGGTGAGGCGGCGGGGTCAGCTGCATAGACAAGGGTGCTTGAGGCACCGGTGTCCAGCAGGTAAGTCCCTTTCACCTTTTCCACTTCCATCTGTACGGTCGGTCTCCCCCACGCATCATACTCGAGGGCACACAGGTGGACAGGCTGCGCCTGTCCTAGTCACGGTTTTGGTTTGGAGGGGGCAGATGTGGTTTCGGTACGGGTGTCGGTGGCTACCTTCCCAGGGCCATCTAACATGGCTCAGAGCGCAGTTAAAAAGGTATCAAATGAGTGGGGGGGGGGGGGGGACTGGCTTATCTGTCTCGGTCTTTTGGGCAGGGGCTGGAGAATTCTTTCCTGCGCTATTCTTCCAAGGATTTTAACAATCCCTTCTCCAGTGCCCACTCTTTCCGCACCCAAAGCAGGTACGTTTTATATCAGAGGGGTTGCCCCCCTCGTGGCGCCATTCCCTCTTGTCATGGTTAGGTCGGATTTCGTGAACCCTTCCCTTTTGTGGGTGCTCTTCTGTCCCTCTGCTGTTTCTGTAAGCTAGGGTCAGCTGCCTAAGCACTCCCTGTTATGTGGCTTGGGGATCTCTTGGGTCAAACTAGGCCCAAGCCTTGGTTCTTATTCTGGGTAAACTGTTAGCTACTAGGCTTCGGAGCCAGTGTGCTAATTCGTCCGGGTTTAAGTGATCTCTGTCTATGTCCCCACTACAGGCGCTTTTGTATACCGGCCACAGTCGGTCTGTGGGGTTTCTCCTGTGAGCTGCACCGTTTTCTCTACTCTAGAGAAGGGACTCCCGTCATTGCAGCCCATAGCTTCTAAAATGTCCTTTTGGATGGCAGCAAGTGTTTTCTGTCCTCTTTTGCTCTCAGTAGAGAGGGACTGGTACAGTTTGCTGTCTAGAGATAGGAGAAGCATCTTTGCCATTTCTGCATCATCGCACCCATTAATACCCCCTGCCTGTTCCACTTTCACAAAGTGAACCGAGGCGTCTCCCTTTGGAGTTAGCTTTCCCAGGTGCTTATCATAGCCCGAAGCTGGTGGGGAGTGTGGCTGACTACAAACTGACTTTCCAGGGGCCCTGGACCCCCGTTAAGGGTGGGCGGGCCAAACTTCTGTTGCCAGACCGGGCACATTGGCCCTGCTTCTGGCTCTCCCTGTTCTGGCTCGCCTCCCTCTCCTCCCTGCTGCCAAGTCGAGCTGAAACTCGGTGCTACAGGTGGTGGTGGTTCACTATCCCTGTCCGCCCCGCAACTGATTTGCCCCTCCTGCTGCTGAACCGGTGTAGTCACCGGTGCCACAGGTAGTGGCCGAGTAGTTTCCTCCTTCTCTTCCAGGTTTACCTGGGGCGTACCCGGGCTTATTAGGCATACCATGCCTTTTGCCTTGGACAGAGCAAAGTTTAAACTTTGAATTTGTTGCTGGCAGGGACCGTGGTCTCCTGATTCAAACCCATTAGTGCTAGCTACTTTATACGCTGCTTTCACATCTTGTAATCTTTCCTGGAGCTCTTTTACTTGTAGGGTGAGGCAAGTGCTTTCCTCCCTCAGTGACTTTTCATTACATTTTGCCTCAGTAACCTGACATGGAAAATAGTCCTGACTGTTTTTAAACTTTTCCATTATTTGGGTCCGTTTCTGTTTTAGCTTACGGAGTTCTCCTGATAATCTTTCTTCTGACATAACCCTTTCCTGATCGTTCTCTGCGCATTCCCATAACTCTGCCTGTAATGTTTCATTTATTCTATCTAGGAGTTGGACCTGTCGCTGTAGACAGACCAACCAGATTGCCTTCTCTACTGCTTCTTTGTGATCTTTGCTTGCTGTCCACTGGGCTGCAGCATCAGCTGGATGCTCAGCGCACAATAGACTAAGTACCCATTCTTTAGTTACATTGACCTTCTTATACACATAGGAAGAAATCCTCTCTTCCATCTTGGTTCTTTGCCCCAAACCAGCACTCTCCACATCACACCTCTTGTACCAGAGTCCCTTCATGGTCGCCATTTTGTAAGGAGCAGTGTGGTCTCTATGAGGGGGTCAGGTTCCCTTCTGACCAACTTGAGCAGTTCGAATCGCTCCCACTCCCTTGGGTCTTGTACTCTGGATTTATTGGGGGGCAGAGAACACTGGTTTGATGCAAAGAACTTGGTTTTATTACAGTCAAAGTAATACAGGCTTATTACTCTAGGAAGAAAATACAAGGCCAAACTTACAATCACTCTAATCAAGGACAATACAAGGAAAGGTACAGTGTCAAACTTATAATCACTATAACAAAGTACCATACACTACACATTCAAAGGGGGTTCCAGTAAAATTATACCTCCCACCTCCCAATACGTAATTCTAGCGAGGTTAGACTCCAGGGCAGGCAGGGACTATGCTTACCAAACAGTTTGATAGTTAACGGTAGATCGCGGTTGATTTTCCCTTGATACCACGTTGACTGTGGTCGGTCGCTGCTGCGATGGTGATGTTCTTCCTTCCTTCAGGACTTCAGGACTTCGAGGCTGGAGAAGTTAGTTTACAACTGTTGCGTTGGTTTCTCTCCTTGTCTTGATGACACAGTGTAGTGTGGTACTCGTCTGTCAGTCAAAGTGTCAGCTGAGGTGGTAGTTACCTCGCAACCACCTAACCTCTGTTGAAAACAGAGGCCCGTTATACAATTTCAGTGTTCTAATCTTGCCGCCAAATCTGTTCAAAATCTTTTGTATAATTTTAGCGGGCTTGGTTCTTCTTTGCAATATTTTGTCGGGCTCGTTAAAAGTTGATATGTTTTGGGTGGGTTGATGTTCGAAAACTGTTTCCTGATGGAAATATTAGTTTGGTAATTGCAATGTCCCTTTGTGCTTAGTCTTTCGCATACAGGCTGGATTGGGCCTCTTTGTGATGTATATGCTGAAATGGTTGTCCAGACCCATGTTGATGGGTAGCTACCTCTGGGTAATTTTGTGATGTTAATGTCTCTTGTCGGGGAAGAATTTTCATATACTCATTCTTCCAGACAGATTAACTCAGTCCTCACACCCATGTAGTTTTACTTAATTAGGCTGTCTCTTGCTAGTTCCGTAGGTCCGCCCACAGCCTTGAGTTTGTCTTTTAAAATCCAAAATTCTATTAAAGTTCGTAGATTCTTCCATAAGCACTTTAGAGTTCCAAACTTTTCGGTAGATAGTCCCAAATTAAATTTCCTTTCGAATGAGTCCAAACACAGGGGGGTTTCTTGCGAATTTTGCATTCCTTCACTACCTTTGAAGTGCAGCCACTGCTGCAATGTAGGGAAACCTGGCAGCAAATTTGCATACAGCAAGGTCCCAAAAACAGCAATGAGATGAACAATTAGATAATCTTTTCAAGTGATGTTAGTTGAGGGATAAATGTTGGCCAGGACACTTGAAGAACTCTCACCTGCTCTTCTACGAAAAATGCCATAAAATCTGTTACATCCACCTGAGAAGGCAAGTTTAATATCTCATATGAAAAACGGCACCTCCAACAGTGCAACATTCTCTCAGTACTGCCTAGATTATGTGTTCAAGTCTCTGTAGTAGTACTTGGACTGAGAGTGCTAACACTGATAACTTCAACTCCGCCCCAGGTTTCCCCTCTCTCAGAGGCCCTTTTCCTCTGTTCCAGGATTATTGCATTGTGCAGCTTTACAGCTCAGTGTCCCTCAGTCTTATCATTTTGCCTCAGTGCAGTCGCAATTTCTTCAGCCTCAGTGCATGTTCAGTGCTGTTCTATTGTCATCTCTGCGCATGCTTACTACTCTAAACAAGGACGAAAAAAAGAACACAACAAATACAAACACAATGAGAGATAAGATCAGAAGAAATCAAGAGGCAAACCAAATGAAACAAGTAAAAAGAAACCACAAAATGCAAAGAAAGTCACCATACTTAAGAGCCTTGAAATCCAGCTAGTGATAAATCAACACAGATAAAGCATCTAATATGCACACTCTCTCCTCATAACGACCCAGCTTTTTTATCTAAGAGATTAGGCACAGTGCCACAGTTTAACGCCATGGGGTAGTCCCGAATTGAAATATCTCCCATATAACTACATGAAGAGACAGAGACACAAAAATGACATTTTAATCCATGAGCATCACCATAGCAGTTAAATAAGTATAATATTTAAATGCTTTAGTCTCATACGCTAAACATTGCTGTATCACTGGCCCTTTATTTTAAGGAAATGGTGCACATAACTAACTCTTTCAGTCACTGTTACTTCCATCACATCACCTGATATTAATTGTTGGAAGATTCCCATGTTGGCCATGACGGATAATTGCAGGTATAGGCAGGGGCCATGCCCATGGTGAATTTTGTTTGACCATGCTTGAAACATCTTCAATAATATTATTTTAAAAAATAATTGAGAGCCATCTATCTTTGGACACCAATAGTGCAAAAGCAAAGTCTGCATAAGAGTAATATCAGTTGGCGACAAGTGTGTTTGATGAGATTGAATTGGTGTTAGATAGACCATGTTGGCAGTTCGACATTTATGTGAGAACTTACCTAAGATATGTCATAAGGAGAATAATTTGAAATATTTTCCCATACCTTGTCATACAGTATTATTACAATCTTCAGCTAGAATTTTGAAATGTAGGCTGATATTGGATTTGTTTTTCATGCTTACCTGCCAACACATTCCTTGTCACTCCTTTAACCCTCAGGCCATTTTCATCATTTTACTTTCAGCAGATATGAGTTTGTGTGCTGTGACTCTCTTTTAATAGCATAGAAAATGCTGTTGGTAACTAACTAGCTTCAATTGGCTTTCCAACACATTCAATAATTTAAAAGATATTGGGGGCGATTTTCACTGGTTCAGTGCCCTAAAATCAGGGAGAAACTTAGTCCCATTCCCGTTTCATCATTCTGAAAGGGGCCTAGCTTTGGTTGGCCAGACTGCCTGCCTGTTTCATGTGGTTGACCTTTCAATATGCAAATCAATGTACTATGAAAGAAAAGAAAGATTTGCATTGATATAGCGTGTTTCACGACCACCAGATGTCCCAAAGCACTTTACAGTCAATGAAGTAATTTAAACATGGCGTCTCAAAGCTCTCTGAAGTCTGTTGCCATTGTTTTGATATGGTTCCCCACGGAATCAAACCCTGTGGTCAACTGCTCCACGGCGGAATCGCTAACTCTTGTCGGGGTCTTTTGGTTGATGTAGAGATTCCTGGAAATGCCAGTCACTCCATTTAGGGCTGTTTATTTCAAACCTTTATTGAAGAGACAGAGATTCTACTATGACAATAAGTTTGCATGGATTCCAAAACAATACAGTACCTATCTATAATTCCTGTTGCGTTGTGGACATGTACAACTATCTGTGTGCATAACTAAAACAAAGGCAAATACATTTCTGCAGTACCAGAAACAACTTTTATTTGTCTTTGGCATTATAAATAACTAGTAGTCAGACATTTAGGTAACTGATTGTTCTCTTTGTTTTTCTCAATATGTCCGTTTAGTGTCCTGCTTAGAGCCACCCAGAGGTCAACTGTTGTCTCTCCAAATCTCTCTCGAGAGAGGTGACTAAGATAAAGCTAATTCAGAAAACAACTGCAACCAGTCACAAAGTTTAGGACATATAGGCAAAGTCAACTTTTAGGATTCACAGATTTCCTTGAAGACCTATTGGGTAAATGTTATGATACTAGAAAGAAATAATTTGCATTTAGCTAGTACTTTTCATGTCCTCAGGACATCTCAACGTGCTTCACAGCCAATTAATTACTTCTGAAGTGCAGTCTTTGTTCTGTAGACAAATGCAATAGTCACTTTGCACAGAGCCAGACCCCATAAGCAGCAAATAAGATAAATGGGCATTTAACTTGCTTTGGTGGTATTGGTTGACATGCTTTGGTGTTGTTAGCCAGGTCACCACTTGCTCATTGTTTGAATAGCACTGTGGGATCCTTTATGCCCACTGAAACAGTAATATTTTATCTGCAAAATGGCACATGTGGCAATGCAGAACTCCTTCAGTACTGCATTAAACAGTTAACCTAGATTTTCAGATTAAATCTTAGGCTGGAGCTTGAACCCACAACCACTTATAAACATAGAAACATAGAAAGCACAGCAGGAGGCCATTTTGGCCCATCGTGTCCACGCCAGCCGACAAAGAGCCGCATTGCCCTCGGTCAACAGCCCTGAAGGTTACATATAAACCTATGAACAATGGCGGAAAGGCACAGAGCACCCAGCCGAACCAGTCTGCCCCACACAACTGTGATACCCCTTACACTGAAATCTTCTACATTCCACCCCAACCAGAGCCATATGATCTCTTGGGAGAGGCAAAAACCAGATAAAAACCCAGGCCAATTTAGGGACTCAAAGGTAAGTGTGCTTTCAACTGAGCCAAGCTGGCACTCAGCAAAGCCAGACAGATCAGGAAGTCTGATTTTATCCTGGCCTGGGTTGGAAGTAAGAGAGTTAAAACTGGCCACAGAACCCTTGAATAGAAATGGCAAAAGTCACCCTAGATCACGATCCAGCACCTAGTGTGAGAAAGTGTGTATGTGGACATCAAGCGTGAAAAGATTCAGGCTCAGCTATGATGCCACGGCCACAGAGCCCTCATTCACCCACTGTCCTATGGTTCTGGAAGATCTGAGGCAGCAAGAAAGGAAGGTGCATTTACACCTTATATGGTGGTGATGCACCCAACTTTACTCAATCACCCATGTGTACAAATCAAGGCACATCTACCTGGATATGCTGGAGGAGATTTGCCTTGGGAGATGTAATATAATATGATTTTTACTAATTTGTCTCAGGCTCCTCCATCACCACCCATGGGTATATCCTGACCCACCGGCAAAACAGATCCATCAGAGATGGCAGCACAGTGGTATACAGTCAGGTGGGAGTGGCCCTGGGAGTTCTCAACATTGACTCTGGACCCCATGAAGTCTCATGGCATCAAGTTAATTATGGGCAAGGAAACCTCCTGCTGATTACCACCTGATGAATGAGTACTCCTCCATGTTGAACACCACTTGAAAGAAGCACTGAGACTACAAAGGCACAGAATGTACTCTGGGTGGGGGACTTCAAAGTCCCTCACCAAGAATGGCTCTGTAGCACCAATACTGACTGAGCTGGCTGATACCTGAAGAACACACTTGGCCTGAAGTAAATGGTGAGAGAACTGACATAAGCGAAAAACCTGCTTGACCTTGTCCTGTCGTAAATGCATCTGACCATGACAGTATTGGTATGAGTGACCACTACACAGTCATTGTGTAGACGAAGACCTGTCTTCACATTGAGGACACCCTCCATCGTGTTGTGTGACACGACCAATGTGCTAAATTGGGCAGATTCAGAACAGATCTAGTGGCACAAAACTGGGCATCCATGAGTAGCTGTGGGCAGCAGCAGAATTGTATTCCACCACAATCTGTAACCTCACGGCACAGCATATCCCTCACTCTGCCATTACCATCAAATCAGGCAACCAACCCTGGTTCAACAAGGAGTGCAGAAGAGCATGCCAGGAGCAATGTCAGTTGTATCTTAAAATATGGTTCCAAACTGGTGAAACTACAGCACAGGACTACATGCATGCTAAACAATGGAAGCAGCATGCTACAGACAGAGCTAAGTGATTCCACAAACAATGGAGCAGATCAATGCTGTGCGGTTCTGCCACATCCAGTCGTAAATGGTGGTGGACAATTAAGCAACAAATGGGAGGAGGCTCCATGAAAATCCCCATCTTCAATGATGGTGCAGCCCAGCACATGAGTGCAAAAGACAAGGCTGAAGCATTTGCAACAATCTTCAGCCAGATGTGTCGAGTGGATGATCCATCTTGGCCTCCTCCTGAGGTCCCCACTATCACAGATGCCCCTCTTCAGCCAATTTGATTCACTCCGCATGATATCAAGAAACAGCTGAGTGCACTGGATATGCCAAAGACTATGGACCCGACAAAATCCTGGCTGTCGTGCTGAAGACTTGTGCTCCAGAACTAGCCATGCCTCTAGCCAAGCTGTTCCAGTACAGCTGCAAAACTGGCATCTACCCAACAAAGTGCAAAATTGCTCAGGTACGTCCTGTCCAACAAAAGACAGGACAAATCCAATCCGGCCAATTACCGCCCAATCAGCCTAGTCTCAATCATCAGCAAAGTGATGGAAGGTGTCGGCGAAAGTTCCATCAATCGGCACTTACTAACCAATTACCTGCTCACCGATGCCAGTTTGGGTTCCGGCAGGATCATTCAGCTCCAGACCTCATTACAGACTTGGTGCAAAAATGGACAAAAGAGCTGAATTCCAGAGGTGAAGTGAGAGTGACTGCCCTTGACTTCAAGGCAGCATTTGAATGAGTGTGGCATCAAGGAGCTCTTGTAAAATTGAAGTCAGTGGGAATCAGGAGAAAAACTCTGCACTAGCTGGAGTCATACTTAGCACAAAGGAAGGTGGTTGTGGTCATTGGAGGCCAATCATCACAGCCCCAGGACATCGCTGCAGGAGTTCCTCAGGGCAGTGTCCTCTGCCCAACCATCTTCAGATGCTTCCCTCCATCCTAAGGTCAGAAGTGGGGATGTAAGCTGATGATTGCACGGTGTTCAGTTCCATTCGCAACTCCTCAGATAATGAAGCAGTCCATGCCCACATGCAGCAAGACCTAGACAACATCTAGGGAAGTAAATAGAAAGTAACATTCATGCCACACAAGTTCCAGGCAATGATTATCTCCAACAAGAGAGAGTCTAACCACCTTCCCATGATATTCAATGGCACAGTCATTGTCGAATGCCCCACGATCAAAATCCCAGGGGCCACCATTGACCAGAAACTTAACTGGACCAGCCACATAAATACTGTGGCTACAAGAGCAGGTCTGGGGTTGGGTTTTCTGCAGTGAGTGTCTCACCTGCTCACTCTTCAAAGCCTTTCCACCACTTACAAGGCACAAGTCAGGATTGTGATGAAAAACTCTCCACTTGCCTGGATGAATGCAGCTCCACCAAAGCTAAAGAAGCTCGACACTATCCAGGGCAAAGTAGCCTGCTTGATTAGTACACCAATCACCACCTTAAACAATCACTCCCTCCCCCACCAGCGCACCGTGGCTGCAATGTTTACCATCTACAAGATGCAATGCAACAAGGTGGGCAGAGGAAATGTTACAGGAACACCCTCAAAGCCTCCCTGATCAAATGCAACATCCCCACCGACACCTGGGAGTCCCTGGCCAAAGATCGCCCTAAGTGGAGGAAGTGCATCCGGGAGGGCGCTGAGCTCCTCGAGTCTCATCGCCGAGAGCATGCAGAAATCAAGCTCATGCAGCTGAAAGAGTGTGCGGCAAACCAGTCCCACCCACCCTTTCCCTGAACGACTATCTGTCCCACCTGTGACAGGGACTGTGGTTCTCGTATCAGACTGTTCAGCCACCTAAGGACTCATTTTAAGAGTGGAAGCAAGTCTTCCTCAATTCCGAGGGACTGCCTATGATGATGCAATGCAACAACTCGCCATTCCTTCTTCGACAGCACCTCCCAAACCCATGACCTCTGCCATCTAGAAGAACGAGGGCAGCAGACGCATGGGAACAGCACCAGCAGGGCAATAAATGCTGGCCTTGCCAACGACACCCACATCCTGTGAATGAATTAAAAAAAATAAAAAATAAATGCAAGTCTCCTTTTCTTTTTCATAGCGATATTGTAACATAATTTAAACAAAACTTCCTTCCAAGTAAAAAACTAAATTATACCTCCTGAGTCAGATCTCCTCTTACATGTCAAGCTAGATTTGTTTTGATCTGTACACATGGGTGGCTGTGTAAAGGTGGGTGCGACATCACCGCATAAGGTGTAAATACACCTCTCTCTCAGGCTGCCTCAGATCCTCCTCTTCCACCTCTAGATCCCGCAAATAAAGTGGGATGCCCAATGGAATGGTTGTGGTCATGATTGTGGTACTGCAGAATTGCATTGCAACTGGCAACCAACCTAGATGGAAAATAAGACCACACTTTGCAATGCCAAAAACAGATACAAAAAAGGAAAAAGAAAATGCAAAAACTAACAAAAGGAACAATTGCATAGATGAAATAAATTTAAATAACAAACAAGTACAGTTTCCTTTATAAGCGCAAACCTCAAAATGGTGGAAGAGGCCTTCCTGGCAATGCCCATTTTATACAGGCAATGAAAGAAATCAGTGTATCCTGGTGCTGATCACACATTGGGGCAAGTAAGGGCTGGATTTTGGACTTTTTGGATTCGGGGCGTTAATCGCGGCGGGGCATTAAAGTTAGCGCCTGAAAATAGTTTGCGTCTTCGACTGCATGTTTTGGCATTGCACAACAACTTCGAGCGCCTGAGTCAAAACTTGTGTCGTTAAAGGAGGCGGCCATTTTGCGCATTCACAGTGGGTTTTTTTCATTTTTTTTCCCCGGTCGCAAATGCTAATGCAGGGCACGGCAGCTTCCTGTGCGCATACGCATATAAACCGCCCCACTTCAGCCACTTGTACGGAGATGGAGGAGCAGGAGAGAAGGCAGTGTGCCAGGCGCTTTGGCAATAAGGCAAGTGAGGTCTTAGTCAATGCAATGGAGAGGAGGTCCTCACTCCATCTTGCTGGAGGAGCCAGACCACTCCTACTTGTGTTTAAGAGGATGTGGAGGGACATAGCATAGGAGGTCTCTGCTGCAGACACTGTGCCCAGAACTGGGACACAATGTCAGAAAAAGTTTGCCGACTTTACCAGAGCGGTCAGGGTGAGTACCATTCACATTGATATATGCCTTCTTCCCTTCTAACATGAATTTCACACACTATGGGAAGTCTTTCATGCATATGGTCCCTCTCAAAAGTCTCGTTGTCTGTGGGGTGGGTTTCACAAAGCATAAGAAAGATGAAGGCTTACTTCTGTACCCATTGCCTTCTAATGATCGATGCACATGAACTCACTAATTTACATCCTTCCTCATAATACACTACTGCTATGGCTCTCAGAACGATCACCTGCTATGTAACATCCCTCTAACCTCCGAGCAATTGCTCACAAAGCTCATGCAACATCCAAACAAATTGAACGGAAGCCACTGGAACATTCGCATGGTCTCACCTATTGTATTATGGTAGACACATGTGCCACAACAGAAAGTAACCCTTTCTGAACCCTTCCGATTTTTCTCTTTGCAGTTGAAGCACTCCCACAACAGGAGCGAGCAGCTGTGGACAGGCGGTGCACCACCTCAAATACTGGAACTGAATGATGTTGAGGAACGGGTGGTGGCCCTAATTAGAGTAGCAGCTCGGGCAGTTGCTGAGGGCGATGCTGAGCCCCCTTCGGGTAGTGAGAGTATATAAATGAATAGGGCACCTGAAGAGACTGCATTGAGTCATATAATGAAGTGACGACAGCCCTTCAAATGAACATGTATAATGCCACCTTCCTCATGTCACCCTTGCCCTCCCCTGCTGCTAACCACACGTGTGTGCTTTTGTGCTTGCAGAAGATCAGCCACAATCGTGCCAGCCTTCCCGGGACGCATCGACATATGGCCATGGCGGTGATGATGAGTCAGCAGAGACAACCAACATGGAAGAATAAAAGTTTATATTAATGCTAAAATTGATTCCGTGTGTATGTATAAATGTTGTCAGTGCAGATTATACAGACAGGCTGTGGTTCGAACTCAAACACACAATTTTCAGATGTCCTTGTGGTGGTAGATCAATTCACTAAATGGATCAAAGCGTTCCCCTGCTGCTCCAACACCACAATCACAGCAGCCAACACACTATTAAATAATGTGTTTTGTAGGTGGAGAGTACCGGCACAAGTGGACAGTGATCAAGGTTCACACTTTACTGGTAAAAGTTGTTGGGGATAAAACACAAACTACATATTGCTCACCACCCCCAGTCATCCAGAGGGGTCGAAAGGGGGAACAGGACCCTCAAGTTAATGTTAAAAAAATTGTGCGCAGACCACCCCACTCAATGGGCTAACATGCTGCCAATGTACTTAATGGCAATGAGGTCCACACCTCCTAAAACAACAGGGCCATGATGGGGAGACTCATGAGAATGTCAGGCCAGCTAACACTAACAGGGATGAGTTCCCTGACAATGAAACCATGTTGTTCCAAGTGGCTGGAATAAGTGACAGATCACACCGATCAGATGAATCGATTTGTGGTCACCAAATTGGGGAAGACAAAAAGACAAATTAAAAGGTGCTTTGACAAGAAAGTACGTTCCCTTTGAATACCAGGACTCTGTAATGATTCCAAATTATGAGGAAAAGAAGCATGCCTTTGAGCCCAGATGGTGGGGACCGTATACGATTATAGACCGATTGAACCCCGCGGTTTATTTGATTCAGTTACCAGGGAAAAAGGACGTTAAATACAAGAAATGGTTTCACATTAAACAGTTAAAAACTGCCAAAGAGTAAACACGACACTGATCTTGTTTCCCACAGACCAGGACATAGATCCTTATGATTGTCGGGACTACCGAAGCAGAGGGAAGATGGAGAAGCGGGAACTGCAGCATGGACTTTGGCCATCCACTTTCCCATCTCTCTCTAAGTTTAAAATCCATTCTACAGTGGTCATCCACCTCAAAAAACATTTAATACAGATGGGACAGAACAATGCCATCAACAGCAGAGCTATACAAAAGCTAGGATTCAGCCCATGGTGGGAAACAGTGTATAATGTAGGACAACCCTCCCAGCTCAAATCCCTCTCCTTGGGCCCAATTTTGGCCATGACTTGCTCCAATTTTTTTCGAGTAAGTTGGATTTTCTGGCGTAAGTTAAAAAACACCATTTTCCCCAAAAAACTTGCTCCAGAGTAACTCAGTTGGATTCAATTTTTTTTAGTTCAGTTTTTTTTCAAAAGTGGGCGTTCTCAGCTACTTACGCCAGTTTTGGCCATTTATGCCACTTTGGTCAGCTAAAACTTACTCCAAAATCGACTTAGGTCAGCGTATGTGGCCAGCTCTGAAAAACATTGCGGGCAGTTAAGAAATCGCGCAGGTAAATAACTAAGGACCTGCACCCATTGCAAATAAAAGTTTAAATAACTCATTAAAAATAAAGAACTCAGGTAAACAAGAACAAATAAAGAATTGTAGTAAATCCTACCTTGTCTTGAACTCGGCTGGGGAAGGCAGCGGGCTGGCCTGTATAGAAGGCCATTCGGCCTGGGAAAGGGGTGGCCGGCAAAGGCGCATCGGGAGGCTGAAGGAAGGGGGAGGAGAGGCTGGGCTGGGCTTCATATCACCGGGGAGGGGTGGGGGGGTGACTGAATGCGGCATCAGTGTTGGGGGGGGTAGAGGGGGAGAGGAGGAGAGAGAGAGAGAGAGCTGCTGGCTGGCCTTCATATCAGGGGGGGGCGGGGGTGCGACCGAACGCGGCATCTTAATTTGCATACAAACAGCAACACAGGCAGGACTCTGCTGCAAGTTTTGGCACTACTGCGCATGCGCGAACACCGGACCCGACGCCACTGCACATGCGCGATGCTGCCGGCACTGATTTCGGTGCAGGGCTGTAGCTCCACCCCCTACTGTTTAATCTGTGCCGTGCCAGGGCACTCCAGACTCTTCAGAACGGCCAGGATGGGGCCATTTTTTTCCGGCGTTGTTTCCAGCACACAAAAACGGCGCATTAAAGGTAAGTACGCCAAAAAAAATGGGTTTGCCAAAATTGGGCCAAAAGTTTATGATATGTGAGCCCCGAGGAGATAAACCAAATGAGAGGTCAATAAGGATATTTCCCCCTCAAGGCAGGGAGTTTGTAAGAATAAAAGTGTATATTAATGATAAAATTGATTCAGTGTGTATGTATAAATGTTGCAAGTGTAGATTATACAGACAGGCTGCGGTTCGAGCTCAAAAACACAAAATGGATACCTACAAGTTCATGTCTTCTCTGGTTTCGGTGGAGCTTAAGGAACAAAAGGAGCATGGCTTTGAAACTCACCAAACTAGAAAAGGTGTGAATTGGAAAACAATTAACCTGATCAAGGAATGGTTCCAATTCTTCCAGACAGTCACATATGTGAGGAAAGCCAATAACGAACTGCCCTGGAACCAATACGCAATCCTGGGGCTTTCTGAGAGACAATGGATCTTATGAGAATAAAAAGTCATGGCCGTAGCTTGTTCACTCTCTTTTCTCTTTTCAATGACCACGCAGCAAAGCAGGAAGCCTCCTTTTACAGAACCAAAAGCAAGGAAGAAGACCACGTGCTTTGCTTTGACTCAGAGGGAAGTATATGTTTCTGTAAATTTGTAACTCATTACCTTACCTGTTGTAATTAAGCAGAGTCCATAGGATACCAGTCAACTGCTGTTTGTCCAATAGGTTATGTGCATGTGTGTGTGTTTAATAAACTTATTCCAAATTGGTTTTAAAATAATTGATCTTGTTGTCAATTTAAAGCCAGAGATTTAGAAATCTTACAAACATGGCTAAGCCGCAGAGCCCACCAGTTGCCCTGTTTCCACACTCGGCATCTGGCAGCAATGAGATCTTCGGAGGCTTCTGGCCCAAGTCGCCTCGAGCAATGCATTGCAAGAGGACAATTTCGCAGGCCAGCTCTCCGGTGAGTCAACAAAGTCGGTCTGCTCAATGAAAGACAGATATGGAACTTGACTTGGTGAAAATGTCCAGGGAAAACACAGGAATGCACCGTGAGCTTATGGACGCATTGGGACGGATCTCAGAGAGCATCGACAAGCTTACTGCAACTGTAGCGGAGACAGCATCACGGATTGTCAATGCGACTCAGGACCCCAGCGAGGCCATCATTGTGCACACGCAGAGGCTGGTGGCCTCAAGCAGTGACAGTGGCAGTCCAGAGTGTGTGGCACGGGCTGTTGAGCACGTTGCAGCATCGCACATTTCAGCTTGGTGATGTGATGCGGTCAATGACTGCTGCCATCATCTCTGCGTTCCCCACTGTCCAACAGGGAGGAACGGTGCCAAAGCAGACCAGCAAGTTGTGGGGACACATCATGCTCTGGATTCTGAGGCCCAGCCCCATCGTAGAGCCAGTGGCTCCCAGGAAATGGAAGGTGTTGTCCTTCCTCAGGATGACAGCATTCCGGCTCCCACCCAATGACTCGCCAACCATGCACTATACACAGTTGACACCCAAGCCACCAGTGACTGCTTCCACGGATGATGAGGTGCAGCAGTCCATAGCTGGCCATTCCAGGCCAAGAGCTGGTCCAGGGCATCCTCAGACACCATTTGCATTGTCTAACCCCAGATCAAAGTCGCCCTCTAGCAGCCTTGCAGTAGGCACTGAGGCCTCATTGAGGAGGAGCAGCAGGCATGGGAGGGGTCTGATGCGAAGGGGAGTGAGGGAAAGTATGGCTAAGAGTCATTAAGCTCTGGCACAAGTTTCAGCTCATGTCGAAATGCTGACATTGTAAATAATTGCATCTTAATAAATGGGGTAGTTTGCATTGACTTGCTGCAGGAAGCAATCTGTGTTTATTTGGTTTTGGTTTTATCATTGCATCATTTTAGGTTGTTGGGGGGGCGCATTGTTAGTTATTGATGTTCATTAAAATGTTTCAGAAGAACATAAGAACATAAGAATTAGGAACAGGAGTAGGCCATCTAGCCCCTCGAGCCTGCTCCGCCATTCAACAAGATCATGGCTGATCTGGCCGTGGACTCAGCTCCACTTACCCGCCCACTCCCCATAACCCTTAATTCCCTTATTGGTTAAAAATCTATGTATCTGTGATTTGAATACATTCAATGAGCTAGCCTCAACTGCTTTCTTGGGCAGAGAATTCCACAGATTCACAACCCTCTGGGAGAAGAAATTCCTTCTCAACTTGGTTTTAAATTGGCTCCTCCGTATTTTGAGGCTGTGCCCGCTAGTTCTAGTCTCCCCCACCAATGGAAACAACCTCTCTGCCTCTATCTTGTCTATCCCTTTCATTATTTTAAATGTTTCTATAAGATCACCCCTCATCCTTCTGAACTCCAACGAGTAAAGACCCAGTCTACTCAATCTATCATCATAAGGTAACCCCCTCATCTCCGGAATCAGCCTAGTGAATTATCTCTGTACCCCCTCCAAAGCTAGTATATCCTTCCTTAAGTAAGGTGACCAAAACTGCATGCAGTACTCCAGGTGCGGCCTCACCAATACCCTATACAGTTGCAGCAGGACATTCCTGCTTTTGTACTCCATCCCTCTCGCAATGAAGGCCAACATTCCATTCACCTTCCTGATTACCTGCTGCACCTGCAAACTAACTTTTTGGGATTCATGCACAAGGACTCCCCAGGTCCCTCTGCACCGCATCATGTTGTAATTTCTCCCCATTCAAATAATATTCCCTTTTACTGTTTTTATTTCCAAGGTGGATGACCTCACATTTTCCGACTTTGTATTCCATCTGCCAAACCTTTGCCCTTTTGCTTAACCTATCTAAATCTCTTTGCAGCCTCTCTGTGTCCTCGACACAACCCGCTTTCTCACTAATCTTTGTGTCATCTGCAAATTTTGTTACACTCCACTCTGTCCCCTCTTCCAGGTCATCTATGTATATTGTAAACAGTTGTGGTCCCAGCACCAATCCCTGTGGCACACCACTAACTACCAATTTCCAACCCGAAAAGGACCCATTTATCCCGACTCTCTGCTTTCTGTTAGCTAGCCAATTCTCTATCCATGCTAATACATTTCCTCTGATTCCGCATACCTTTATCTTCTGCAGTAACCTTTTGTGTGGCACCTTATCGAATGCCTTTTGGAAATCTAAATACACCACATCCATCGGTACACCTCTATCCACCATGCTCGTTATATCCTCAAAGAATTCCAGTAAATTAGTTAAACATGATTTCCCCTTCATGAATCCATGTTGCGTCTGCTTGATTGCACTATTCCTATCTAGATGTCCCGCTATTTCTTCCTTCATGCACCTTTGCCATTGGTGTATTGTGTCTGATTGCAGAATTCATTGTAGATGAGCTGTCATGGTGGCACAGAGTCACGAGTCAAAGTTGCAACCCCACCTTCGCCATTCAAGCAAACCGATCAATGATGAGCTGGTGATGTAAGGCTCTTGCTGCGGCCGCATCTCCACGCTGCCTCCCCTGTGGTTGTGGTGGATCCGCAATAGCTTCCTCGCCAAGCTCGTCTTCCTTGTTCTCCTCCTCCTGAGATGGTCCTGCAATCCTTACTGGCAATGCTTGGCCTCTCCTGATGGCTAATTTGTGTAGCATGCAGCACACTACAGTGAATTTGGAGAACTGTTGAGGAGAGTATTGAAGGCTGCCCCTAGAGTGGTCGAGGCATCGGACACGCTGCTTGAGCACCCAGTTGTCTGTTTGATGATGTTGTGGGTGGCTGCATGGCTGTCATTGTAGCACTGCTTGGCTTCTGTGGTGGGGTTTTGGGGGGGGGGGGGGGGGGCGGGGTCATGAGCCAGATGGCCAAGCAATAACTTTGCCCCCAATCAGCCAGTCCTGCCCTTGTCTTTGTCGCTGAAACATTCGTGACACACTGCTCTCATGCAAGATGAAAGACTCATATGTGCTCCCTGGATAGCAGACATTCACTGTGAGGATGAGCAGCGGGTGGTCACATATCAGCTATATGTTTAGAGAGTGGTATCCCTTTCCGTTTCCAAAGACCTCTGCGTTATGTAATCGTGCTCGCAAGGCGACGTGTATTCAGTCTATGGCTCCTTGATCCTTGGGAAAACCTACAATCCAAAGCCTAGAGCCCTCTCATTCTGGCTGTACCTGCTCATTGGGTACTTTATGAAGTCCATTCTGTGTGTGTACAGTGCCCTTGTAACCTGGCGAATGCAGCAATGTGCAGCGTGCTGAGAGATGCTGCATATGTCCCCTGCTGCTGCCTGGAAGGAGCTGGAGGCATAGAAGGCCATTGCCACAGCCTCGACAGGTAGTGAAGTCTGTTGACGCTGGTAGGCTGTAGAACTGCCTGAAGGAGCTGGCATATCTCTGTTAGCACTTCTTTTCTGAAGTGCAGCCTTCTAATGCACTGCGCCTCAAAGATTTGGAGATATGAACGATGTTCCCTGTAAACCCTCCCCAGACATGTGCAATCTCTTCGAATCCGTGGCCTAACATAGCCAAGAACCCTCCTTCCAGCTTGAAGCCGCCTGCCATTAACAACCAGCATGATACGCTGGCAAACGAATATTGCCTCCATTGAAATCTCTCACTGACCTTGTAAGCAAAGTGTCATGGCACATAAAAGTGCCGTTTGCAACTTAGAGCCTTACACAGTGTTGTGTGTGCAACCGTAGCAATCACTGACAACGGCGATATAAGATCCTGCAGCCTTCGCTTAAATATGCTACCAAAGGTGCCTGCTGCACCCTGGGACTGCCTAGTTTTTTCAGGCGATTCCTGGGGCGGTTGTTAAATGAGGCGCGAAGGCCGAAAGTTCCATCTGGGGTGCTAGCGCAGCATGGCACGACGATTAACGTCATAATCACACTGAAAACAGAGGGCGGGACAATACATTTTTGCGCCGGCACAAACCAATAGCCGAATCTTCTGGCCGGACACTAAATCCTGGACGCCTGGCATGACACGCAAAAACTGCATTTAACGTCCCACCGGGGTGCAAATTAGCCGGAAATTAACTCTTAATCGAGAACCGTACCTGTTATGGGCATGCACCTTCTGCTTCGCTCTTTCTGCCTGATTACATGATAATACTTTCATCACTTCAGGTGACCAATAGGTCTAAGGACTGTGTATCAATGCCATGGACCTTGCTTGCCCAATTGACATTGCAGCCAGTGGTGTTAGACATTGAGGAACCAACCCCAATGTGTTCATGTTTTTTGTAATGTTGGAAGGTATTGTTGCTCTGCTGTAAAGGGGACAGATGTACATGTTGCATTACTGCAGGGTGCTTATCAAAGAACAACCCTTACCCCATAGCTGTGCATTGATTCCACACAAGTAGGTCCTTATTAAGGACATTATTTATTGCCAAGCATGACAACTACTTTTTGGAACAATCATAATTCTGAGATTATAACGAATTAGCTTTTTGGCTGAGTTGCCATTTAGGTTAACATTCCGAGCAGAGTCCAAGTTTTATCTGCAGCAATTACTGTTGCTCCTACAGTACAAATAATAGACTAAATACAGTGGAAGTAAGTCAGGCTGATCTGACTCAATTACTCATTTCTCAGCACAAGTGGTAACATTTATTTTGCAATATGAAATTGCTTCAACTGTTATCTCTTGGACCATGCAAGTACTGCCCTGAAAAGCTGGTATAAAGAAAGCCCTGATGGATTACCGCAGGTGGTGGAGGTGCCTGTAATTCTGGGTTGATGAAGTTAATCTTGCAAAACCGACACTAGCCACTGTTGCCATGGGAACGGTCTGGTTTTTGTAAGCACGAAAACAGCCAGATAAAATTAGCTGCATGCTACAGACTGCCAGGTCAGAATAAGAAGGAAGTCAGTATGAAGAGATAAGAAGGGAATGTGAAAGCATGTGCATGTTAAATTAATGAGGGTCCAGCGTGTCAACAAAGTTACAAAAGGCAACTCACTTCTCAACCTTGTCATGGTTAGTGATCATTTTGCAATAATGAAATGGAAACTATGGCACAGTGGATGACACAAAACCAGAAGATCTGGGAATTTATGAATACCAGGCATGCACTTCTAAAATAAGATCAACTTCAAGGAAATAAGGAAATTAGGAAAAAGCTTAAACAAATTGATGAGGAATACAATTCTTTGATAACACCTTAATTGTGGGCAACAACAATAACAATAATTAGTTGTAGACAATTGAAATACCAATAAAGACATATTGCTGAGTGTGCAGGATTGTTTTTGATCGGCTGGGTGTCTGACACTTATGGAAACCCAAGCTACTGGGAAATCTACAACTGTGAAGTTCCTGAGGGTTACTCAAAATGAGTGTACCCTTTCTCCCAATAGCAACATATTGATTTACCTAAATCCAGAGAGCTGGTTCACAGGTTGGCAGATTCAAAGTTTAGGTATCACCAAGTGTATGCATGGGTACCACTATATCTTGATACTTGTGTAACTAATCCACCCTTTTACATGATGCCATTGGCTTGCAGGGTTGACTGAAGCCAAGTGGGAAGAATCCCATGTGACAGGTCTATCAGAGCCAGACGGTTGATCAATCGTGTGCAATAAATGCATACATAGGATTAACAAGTGCAGATTAAACAAGACAATTAAAAGTGAAATAAGAATGAAGCAGTTCAAGGTGAAGTGAGAAGTGCATGCCAGGAGCAGCACTAGGCATACCTTAGAATTAGACACCAATCTATTGAAGCTGTACCACCTGCTCGCTGATGCTCAGTTCGGGTTCTGCCAGAACCAGTCAGCTCCAGATCTCATCGCAGTCTTGATCCTGACATAGATGCAAGTGCTGAATATCAGGGGCCCTCACTGTTTCTAATATACATTAATGGCTTGGATTCAGAAAATCAACATAACTATGATTACATTTGCACACAGGTGGCCAGAACAATGAAAAATCAAATTGAATTTGGATAAGTAAAAAGTACTGAGCATTGGAAGAAGAAAAATGGGCAATATATATTATTTAGGAATGGTGTCAAACTAGCTTAAAGCAAAGAAGTTGAAAGAGATCCGGGGTGTTAGTAGACTCATTACTTTACATGCTCAGTCACTGCAGAGTAACAATCAATAACACAATAGAATGGTGAAAGAATGTGACTGAATAAGGACCTCATCGAAATGTATAAAATTCATTCTTGGAATGTGGCCATCTTTGGCAAGATTGCATTTATTGTCCACCCCTAGTTGCACTGAATAGCATTTTTTGATATAATTGCATGGCCACTTCAGAGTAAATCACATTGGTGTTGGACTGGAATCATATATAGGCCAGCCTGGGTAACCACAGCAGGTTTCCTTCTCTAAAATACTGCAATGCTGGTCACCTATTTAACTGATACTAGCTGCTCTTCCCCCCCGCCACAGTTATTTAAACTGACTTCAAATTCTCCAAGTGCCATGGTGGAATTTGAATATGTGTTCGCCTGGATTATCAGTCCAAGCCTCTGGATTACTATTCCAGTAACATAGGGCTCAAGTTTCGGGCTGCGCCGCCCATTTTTTGCGCCACAAAGTGCACCTAAAAAAAAACTTACCTATTCTCCGGCTCCCTGCAGGTCCTCTGGAGCTGGGCACGGCGCAGCACGAGCTGTTGGGGGCGGAGCCAGCTCTCTGCACTGAAAACAGTGCTGGGACCTCTGCACATGCGTGCTACAGTGGGCGTGCATGTGCAGTAACTCCAGGCGCCCAAAACTGTGGGAGGGGCCCGAAGCATGCAGCCCCTAGCTCTGGCCGAATGGCCTCACTGGGGCTGCGTGCATAAGGTCCCTCCCACCCGACCGGACCCCCGGACCTCCGCGACTCTCCCCCCCACCCCCCCGGACCTCCGCGACCCCCCCCGAGACCCGAGGCCACCTACCTGTAAATCCAGCCCGAAGTCTTGGGCCCAGCCGTTCAGCCTCATTCCCTCCCTCCCTCCATCCTCTCTCCCTTCTCTCACTCTCCTCCGCCTCCTCTCCCCCTCCTCTCCCCCCTCCCCTCCTCTCCCCCCTACCCCTCCCCCTCACCCTCCCCCTCCCCCCTCCCCCTCCTGCTCTCCCCCTCCGCCTCCCCCTCCTCTCCCCCCCTCCCCCTCCCCCTCCTCTCCCCTCCTCCTCCCCCTCCCCCTCCTCTCCCCCTTACCCCCCTACTCCTCCCCCCTCCTCCTCCCCTCCACCCTACTCCTCCCCACCCCTCCACCTCCCCCCAACCCCCCCTTCTCCCCCTTCCACCCCCCCCTTCTCCCCCTCCCATCCCCCTCTCACCCCCCTTCTCCCCCTCCCCTCGCTGTCAGAAACACACACACACAGACAGACAGAGAGATAGAGACACACTTGGGGGGGGGGGGGCCGTCCCAGCATGCTGTTGGAAGACTCCCGGTGCTGCAGTCGGTAAGTAGAAAATGTTTTATTTATTGATTTTTAAAAAAAATTATTTTTTATTAATTTTTTTTATTGATATATTGGTTGATTTATTGATGTATTTATCATTTATTATTGATGATGGCTCTTTATTTGTAAAACTGAAGTGTTTAATGTTTGTAAACTTCCCTTTAAACCCCCCCACCCCCTCGTTCCCTACGCCTAATTTGTAACCTACGCCTGATTTTCTAAAGTGTAGACAAGGTTTTTTCGAACGTACAAAAATCTTCACTTACTCCATTCTAAGTTAGTTTGGATTAAGTTTTCACTGCCTAAACTTTGAAAACAGGCGTAAGTGGCCGGACACGCCCCTTTTTGAAAAAAAAATTCTGTTCCAAAGTGAAACTGTTCTAACTGACTAGAACTGGAGCAAACTAAATGCCGAGAATTCAAATTTCTAAGATACTCCATTCTAAACCAGTTGCTCCAAAAAATCAGGAGCAACTCAGGCCGAAACGTGGCCCCATAATCACTAAACTACCATACCATGTTTACGAGGTAAATCTTGGGACCTGTTGTAAGGTTAGCCATAACAATAAGAGGAAAAGGCACAGATTTAACCTGGTGAAGGTGAATTTAAAATTGATCACAGTTCTTCAATCAAAGAGTGAATCACTTGGATTGAACTTATGGGCAAGGTAGTGAAGGCAAAGACCTTGGAATCATTTATTAGTCTAAGGGGTAAATTTTAGTCTCCACTAGATTACAGCCAGTCGGTGATCTTGAATACTGCCTCCCTTACCGCTGTACCATGGCTGCACTATGTACTTTCTACAGAATTCAGCAACTTGTCAAGGCTTCCTCAGCAGCACCTCCCAAACCCATGACCTTCACCACCTAGAAGGACAGAGATGCATGAGAACACCATCACCCCAAGTTCCCCTGCAAGTCACACACCATCCTAACTTGGACATCGTTGCTGGGTCAAAATCCTGGACTTTCCTACCTAACAACATTCTGGGAGTACCTTCACCATACAGATTACAACAGTTTAAGAAGGCGCCCCACCATCTTCTTAGGGGAAGCTAGGGATGGGAAATAAATGTTATATATGATAGAATGACTTTATGTTTTTTTAGTTTGATGAGCTAAAATGGGCATAATGACTGTCCTTGTCTACATTTATCTTCTGGGTCTTGTGAATATATTTATTGATGTCACATGTGTTGACATTCACTTTTAAAAGTAGTCCGCTTACTTGAAGGACAGGATAAATGATGGTGCAAATGTGGAGAAACTGATGCTAGGTTTAATGGTTTGACCACTGATTCCATATTTGTTGTGTTTCCTGGTGCAATGCACAAAATTAGTATTTTGCTCAAATGTATTATTTTTTATGGATTTGAGATTATTTTCAGTTAGTTAAGTTTCTGTGATTCATTATCATGCTTATTGAATGTTGACTGTTAAAAGCATGTCAATTATATCATCAGCGACTGATACAGGGGAGCTATTATGGTAGCCATAATTAAAAACAACAAATGCTGAAAATAATCAGCAGATCAGGCAGCAGCTGCGGAGAGAGAAAGAGAGTTAAAGGCTGGAATTTTTCCAGTGACGAGCGTGTGGGTTTGGGGGCGGCTCAGCAGTAAAAATCGCAGAAATTGCCAGCACATTGCGAACCCACCGTCAACCTCTCGACTTCTGCATTTAACTTGGGCGGGTTTCCCAGTGCGCCACGGACCCGCTCGGGAGAGGTGGGCAACCTCACAGAAATGCTTAAATGCTTATTTAGAGACCCTTAAGAGGTTTTTTAACAGCATGCTTTGGCTTTAACTTATTGAGCACAGGATTCACGCACTTCAGGAACCTCGACTGTGAAGGGACGGTGTAAGCTCTGTGGCCATTGTGTCAGTCCATTCATTGACAGTTGGAAAAACACATAAATACTCACACATTACACCGGCTTACTTGGCTAATTGAAAGGCTCTTGCTGCCACCATTTTGGGCAGCGATTTAGCTGTCATAATTTTGCAGGTCCTTTCTGCAACCTCGGAAGCCACTCTCAGTACATTGCTAGTCACTCTCACAACACTGAAGAATTGATGATGATGATGATGAGCTCTACTTTAACTGCCATCTACTATATCAGCATGGGTGGTGCTTATGTTGTCTCACTGGGAGCTCAGAATCGGACCAAGATGAGCCCCAGCACCAACAACACCAGCCAGACCAGCAGCAGCATCCATAAGACCAGCAGCAGCATCCATAATACCAGCAGCAACAGCCACCACAACAGCAGCCTTCTCCTCACCGACCTGATGCTCCACAGGAGAGAGGGGGTCAGCACAGGGCTGCACTATGCCGGAGGCGAAATCCCCAACACAGGGTGTACAGGCAGAGGATGGGCTTCCTGGACATGACTGAGCAGCAATGCTTCAGGAGGCTCAGGCTATCGTGCCAGGTTGTCACAGACATTTGTAGCTTGCTGGAACAAGACCTGCAGCACAGAGGACCTGGCAAACACACTTTACTCGTGGCTGTCAAACTTCTCCTCAACTTCTTTGCCTCAGGCTGCTTCCCGGGGATCTGCAGCAGACATTGCCAGAATCTCACAGTTGGCCGTCTACATGCATCACACAAATGACCAATGCCTTGTTTGACAGTCGGCCAATTATGTCAACTTTGCCATTGATGAAGCCAGTGTTACTGAGCGGGCGCTCGGCTTTGTGGTTCTGGCTGGCTTCCCACAGGTGCAGGGCACCATCGACTGCACACATGTGGGCATCAAGGCAACTCCACATCACCCAGGAGTATTTGTGAATCACAAGGGTTTCCACTCCCTCAATGTGCAGCTCGTCTGCAACCATAAAAAGATCATCATGCATGTGTGCACCAAATTTAAGACAGAAATAGATAGTTTCTTAAATGATAAAGGGATAAGGGGTTATGGGGACCGGGCAGGGAGGTGGAGCTGATTCCATGATCTGCCATGATCTTATTGAATGGCTGAGCAGGCTCTAGGGGCCGTACAGCCAACTTGGTTCCTATTTCTTATGTTCTTATGTTCTTATTATTCCCTGCCAGCTGTCATGACTCTTTCATCCTGCACCAGTCCACCCTCCCTCAGCTCTTCGCACCTCCAAACAGACTTACCGGCCGGTTGCTTGGAGACAACGGCTATTGACTGAATATGTGGCTCATGACACCCTTGAGGAGACCAAGTATTAAGGCAATGGAGCATATGACAGCCACATGTCCATCAGATGTGTCATAGAGCAAGCAATAGGCATGATGAAGATGCGTTTCAGATGTGTTGACCGATCTGGAGAAGCCTTTCAATATGCACCAGCCAGGGTCTCCAGAATCATTGTTGTTTGCTGCGTGCTGCATGGCATAGCACAGCAGCGAGGATTAGAGCTGCAGGAGGAGCAAGGCATTGAGTGCACAGACTCTTCGGAGGAGGAGGAGGAGGAGCAGGTGGAAAACGAGGAAGTGGAGGAGGAGGAGGAACCAGCAGTGGCACACGGTGCTGCCCGAGAGGCCTGGAATGGTTCATTATGGCCAGATTGACTTAACTTGCTCCAGTGCATCCATATGGCTGCCACATGCTGTACTAAGTTCTCCCTCCTCAACAGCAGCATAAAGTAGCCCGACAATGACCAAGCCATTGCGCTCACCCAAGTCCCCATTGCTCAAGGTTAAGTAATGTCTCACTATTCACTCCACGTAACAAGGCTACTTCCCAGGTAGCAGGCAAAATTGGATGACTGGAAAGTGGTGCAAAGAAAGAAATTTATCTGTATCATAAATATAAACAAAACTTATCACTAATATTTTTCCATACACCCTTATGCATACCCTTTTGCATCAAGGATTGTGCCTTTTTTCTTTTACGCATGCGTCTACGAGGTGCAACCCCTATGGCTTCAGCAGAGGTAGAGGCAGGCTGCTCACTTCCGTGCTGCGACTGCTTAGACACTTTTGGCGGATGTCTTCTGGGTTTTGGAGCCTGTGACGGCCCTGCCAATGTCACCTCCTCCTGTGACTGTGCAGGGGCAGACTCGGCCATCGGGATCTGAGGAAGCATGTGGCGTCTGACTGAGGGGGCGGCAACAGGGAAGAAGTGGGAGTGCTTTGAGCAGAGCCTCCACTTCCATGTATCCTCTCAACATCATCCCTCCCATTGGTCACCCACACTTCACTGTTAGCAAGGAGCTGGCGAGCACCTTGCTGCACATCAGTGGAGCGATGAAGGCCCAAGTCTATATTTATATCCCTCCTCGAGATGAGGTCAATGAGCATTTGCTATTGTTGTCCACAACAAGCATGTTCTCCTGTGACTGGTGCATTAGCTACTCCATGCAGGTGGCCATCCTTTCCATGGAGCAGCACATCGTCGCCATCGCCTGCGAGATGATGGTGCTCATGTTGCAGATGGACTCCCCCTTTCTCTGCATATTTGCAGATATCGCGGCTGCAAAAGCTGCCAGAGCCTCATGCAATTGTTGCTCCCTTCCAAGATTATCTCTTTCTCGATGGCCCCCGAGATTCAACATCTGCTTGCAGCTCAGCGGAGGTTGGAGCATCCTGCACCCTCCAACAAGGGTCCATTGCTGTTGCTGTCAACACCACTTGTGAGATGAGAGACACCAGGTGACAACACTATTCTATCTCACACAGGACCCAGCAAGGTGTGCGTATCTGCACTAGTGCTGGCTGGACATGGGACTGCTGAAAGTGCACCCTTAGAGAATGGAGCTTCCTCTGAGGAGTCGTCTTCCTCCTCCAGCTGGACAATGGGGGAGGCACTTGATGGACCTGTGGAGAGTAAAGCAATGAATTAGAAGTCATGATAAAAATGGGTAATGTTGCCATTATGCACTTGATGACATTTCACTGGCTGCTAACATCAGTCACCATATGAGTGACTGCTGTATGCCATGTAGCTGTATGCCAGGTTGCTGAGATGTTCCCCTCTCTCTGTCTCCCACCGCCAACAGCTCTGCAACTCCAGACATCTCCAGGGCCCCTCCTCTGCTGGAGTCAATTGACTGAATATTGGAGAGCCACCTCTGGTTCTCTGCCTCTCACTATTGTTGTGGGCTCTCTTCTCCTGCAAGACGGGAAAGAAGAGAACTTTGAATGTGAGTAAGGAATGTGAGTTACATCTGTAGAGGGTGACTATGAGGGAGGGGCGTGACATTGCCAATTGCCAAATGCCCTCCTTCTGTGGTGTTACTTTCTATGATTGCATTAGGATGAAGGGTGAGTGTGAGGGGTGGTTAGTCAGATGGAGATGTGAGTATGTACATAGACAGAGAGGGATAGGTGGACCTGCAAGTTCGGTTGGTGTGAGGAGTGATGTGCAGGAGTCGGCTTGGGAAGGCAGAGTGATGGGGATGTGGTGACAGGCACATCAGGATATAGGTGAATGTGGCTTTGCACTCACCTTTCCTGACCTCATTAGACCATTGAATCTTTTCCAGCACTGGGTCCTCATCTTCCTCACGACATCCCTGTTACTGACCTTCTCTGCGGTCTCCAGTCATGCCTTTTTTGTGTCTTTGGGTGGTCATTTATGTCAATCGCCAGGGAAGAGAATCTCACTGTATGCTCTAACTGCTTGCACCAACACTTCCAGGGAGGCATCGGTGAATCTTGGCGCTGCCGTCTACCTTGTCTCCTTGACCCACAGTTTTATCAGTTTTATTGTGTTATTGAGACCTCTGGAAACTACCTTAGGCACTCCAACATCAACCTTCAAATGAGATGTGTACAAGGCTGTTTTAAATATCCGCGCTGAAAACGAGTCATTGGTGACATTATCAGACCGGCTCCATTTAATTGGGCTGGGAAACGCATGTGACTATTTTAATTGGGGCCATTAAGTTAAACATGTACTGTTCACTTCTTCGGGTTCTTGACCCGCTACGTGGCCCACATGCATGCGACCCGGCTCCAAGGTAAAGATTCCGGCCAACGTTTCAGGTTGCACTTGCTTAAAATCTGTTAAATCTCTAACTTTTTCCAATTCTGACGCAAGATCATCGACCTGAAATGTTAACTCTGTTTATCTTTTCACATACGCTGCCTAACCTGCTAAGTATTTCCAGCATTTTCAGTTTTTATCTCAGATTTCCAGCATCCGCAGTATTTTGCTTTTGTAATATGGTAGCCAGTTTTAGAATCTGCGAAAAGCCTAAAAATATTAAGTGTAAAAATTATATTCATAACAAGCCCCCATCACTAGTAAACCGCAACAGGAACCACTTAGTGAGTCAGAAGATTGCGGGTTCAAGTCCCACTCCAGACTTGACCTAATCTAGACTGCACTTCAGTGCAGTACTGAACAAATGCTGCACTGTTGGAGGTGGCGGCTTTCGAATGAGACATTAATTCAAGGCCGCATCTGCCCTCTCAGGTGGAATTAATAGGTTCCATGGCACGATTCAAAGATGGTAGGTGAGTTCTCTCTAGGGGCCTGGCCAATGTTTATTCCTCAACCAACATCACTAAATCATATTATCTGGCCATCATCACATTGCTGTTTGTGCGACCTTGCTGTGTGCAAAATGGTTACTGCATTTCTTACATTATAATAGTGACTACACTTTAAAAGTCCTTCATTGGCTGTAAACCATTTTGTGATGTCCTGAGGTCATGCAAGGTGCTATATAAATGCAAGTCTTTCTTTCTCTTGTGCAAATCGAATTTTTATGTTTGCATGTGACAATCTCGACATTTTAGTGATGATCTGGTGATAAACTCACTTGCAGCGAGCTCATAAACTTTTTGAAAGTAGTGCATCACCACCTCAATCTCAAAATGGCTTAGGAACTTCCACTTCACAATTTTAGTGTATCAAAGAAAAACTTGTAAGATCACTTCGGGAGTAACTATGAGTTCCAAATATCCTTGTACAAAGCAAATGTTGAGAAAATCAGCCCTGCCCCATCATCCTGACATCAACTACATGTTATGATCACAGCACTGGATTAAGAAAGTTGATCAAAGCGCTTTCTAACTTCTTCAAAGAATCCATCTGCCATGCTCTGCATGTTGGAATTATTTGAACAAGATGTCGTCTGATACAATGCTGGCACAAACATCTATGAGTGATGTTCTTGTTTGAAAAGTCTCTGAGGTAGATTATTTTTCATGATGCATTCACCAAAGTAGGTTGGACCAAGCAGCATGAGAAACAGTTGCTTTCAGCAGCAGGAGGTTGACAGCTATACAATAAGCAGATGCAATGTAGATGATCCATTTTGGACCAAAAGAAGCATTGTGGGAGTTTTTAAAGGAATTCTAATACCTATGGATCTTTTCTGGTCAATCTATCACACTTCCAAAATTAGGTGGAATCAAGTTCCATAATAACAATGACTGGTTGCAAAGCTCGCTGCTAGTTGAACTGATTTATCCAGTAGCCATCTGCCATTGTGCCTTCACCCTTGATAACTGCCTATTTTGTGCCTTTTCAGAAATCATTGCTGATTGTGTACTATGCACCAAATGGCTATCACTAGCTATGGGCAAGAACCCTTTTGATTAAAGAGCTCAGCTGGTCACTGCGACATGTATAAAGATTGTGTCATCCAGAGCTATCTTGCCTTTGAAACTGTCTGCTGGGATCTAGAGGGAATTCTTCAGATGAAATGGAAACCATTTTCAGATGGTGTGTTATCTCTCTTGAGCACAAAGATGATAGGGCGTCTTTTACCTGTAGCGAGCTTTGTATTTTAAAATAATTGTCAAAATATCATGCGGATTTGTATTGTGTTCTCTGCTTGTAATTTTCCAAATGAGCCTGGGTGAGCTTTCCGTTCCTGTGTTAATTTTGTGGCCACCAACCATTCATATTGTATCAGAGTTTTATCTTCTTTTTGTGTAATCAGATGAAGGAGGACATTACAGCGGGGTGAGTTACTGCAGGACACAGTTCCAATTTCCAAGTACCCTGCAGTAAATTGATTGTGCTCCGGCTGCTGCTTTTCCACCTTGTCACATTTACTAGGGCTTCATATGTCACACAGTCAATGATAGGCTGCTTCAGCAACTCGACCATATAAAGGATTCAATAGCTTTAAGTAGCACAGATTTCCAGACATAATACTTGTACAGGACAGTATACCGGTTTGTTAGTTTAATACTGAGAATTGGCAACCTTGCATTTCCCTTTTCACTTATGCTCTTGCAAGGTTTTCTTTTCCCCCTCTGTTGGATGCAACTTCAATACCAAATTTCACAAAAGGAGGTGGGTGTACAATAAGCCAACACATTGTGTAAATGCAATGTGTAAATGGTACCATTGTAGCTGCAGTGTCAAAGCTTGCACATGCTTCAGAAGGAAGCCAACTAAAACAAGTATATGGCCTGAAATGTTCTGTTGTGAGATATAAAAATTCTCAGCAGGCAGCATGAGTTTCCTTTGCAATTTGATTTGCTGCCTTAAATAAAACAGAGATGCCAATCAGGGAGAATGCAATTTTTGCAGAGCTAATTAAACTGAAAGAAATAGTGCATATATTATTCTAAATAAAGCAGATTGAAGTACAGATATGGGCATCAGTATGAAAACCAAGCTTATTGAATGCCCTCTGGGATCAGAGAGCTGAACGTGAAATAGCTGGAGTTTCCCCCTTTCCCTCTTTGCTGACTGACTGCCTCTTCATTCTTGTTTGCATGTATTGCATACACATTTCTAAAATATTATTATAAAGGCATGTAATTCTATTAATTACATAAAAGATTTGTGAAAAGTACTAAAACACAATTATTGCTTGATTACGTTAATAGCAGTGCCTATTATGTTTGTTGACATATTTAAGCCTGCAAATTGCTTGTATAATGTTTATTATGCGCCCTTGCAACAATTCAAGCAACTGTCAGTGGAAAATGAAGACTGAGTTCGTAACTGGGAAGATCAAATTAGCTCTGAATTAAGCCTATTCTCCAGAACATAGCTGTCACCTGCAAGCCTCTGCTCAGATAGTGATAAACAGATTTGTAAATTAGAGGGCAGCACTTCCAGATTTACGTGGCAACATTCAACCTTAACTGGCTCACACATAACTGTTCCTCCTCACTGCAGTCAGTTTAAGTTATTGGCTGCATTTCTGAATCTGCCACCAATAAAGCATTATTTACATGAGGCTGAAATAAATTAAACATGCAAGTCCTTTCTATCCAGGCGTTCTTTGCCCATGTAAATGATACTCTCTAATATTTCTCAATGTCAGTTTGCTTTTTTAAAACTAACCCGCAAGCTGGTTGATGGGGAGAGCTGGCTATGTGATTGGCCTGTAATCACAATAGAAAAATATAATGGATTATTGGATAGAAAAGCCAAGGAGGCAAATGACAAAATGCCACTTTGGAATCACTGTCACGTAGAATAGCCTTACACTGCCTTTGTTCGAAGCATCAATAATCAAGGATTCCTCAGGGGACAGAGGGAGCCAGAGTTGATTTGGTAAGAGAAGGAACCTTGTGAAAAGCTGTCACTGTTTTACATCTGGGTAACCGGTGGAAGGCTTCTTTTCTTATTTACCACATTGGAACAGAATGCTACAGCGAGAGTAAATCCCATGGGTTTCAAGACCCACATCAAGAAATGAGCAGTGCAATTGTGTAACAAAAAATATCTTTTGAAGCAAACCATGTCAAGACCATGATCATCGCCAGTATGCAACACAAGGAGATTTATTTTCTTTGGCTGTTGAATTAGTGGAAGTCATACATTGAAATACAGTGGACGGATTTGAAGCCTGCCCGCCCGATGGGAATGAGGGAGGCTTAAGATGGTGGTTGGGTGATTCCCACTGTGTTGTGGCCATCATTTTTAATGCAGGATGTTGGGCAGCATCAGTGTCGCCTGTTACAGGCAGGCAGAGACTCATTAATATTTAAAAGTTGTAGCCCAATTATGAAATTCAGAGTCCATTAGTAAGGAAGCAGTAGCGGGACATTTGGAAAAGCATAATTCAATCAAGCAGAGTCAGCATGGTTTTATGAAAGGGAAATCATGTTTGACAAATTTGCTGGAGTACTTTGAGGATGTAACAAGCAGAGTGGATAAGGGGGAACCAGTGGATGTGGTGTATTTCGATTTCCACAAGGCATTCGATAAGGAGCCGCATAAAAGATTACGGCACAAGATAAACGTTTATGGGGTTGGGGATAATATATTAGCGTGGATTGCGATTGGTTAACCAACAGAAAACAGAGAGTCAGGATAAATAGGTCATTTTCCGCTTGGCAAACGATGACTAGTGGGGTGCCGCAGAGATCAGTGCTGGGTCCCCAACAATTTGCAATCTATATTAATGACTTGGATGAAAGGACCGAGTGTAATGCAGCCAAGTTTGCTGATGATACAAAGAAGGGTGGGAAAGCAAATTGTGAGGAGGACATAAAAAATCTACTAAGAGATATCGACAGTCTAAGTGAGTGGGCAAATATTTGGCAGATGGATTATATTGTGGGAAAATGTGAGGTTATCCACTTTGGCAGAAACAATAGAAAAGCAAATTATAATTTAAATGGAGAAAAATTGCAAAGTGCTGCAGTACAGAGGGACCTGGGGGTCTTTGTGCATGAAACACAAAAAGTTAGTATACAGGCACAGCAAGTGATCAGGAATGCAAATGGAATGTTGGCCTTTATTTCAAGGGAGATAGAGTATAAAAGCAGAGAAATCCTGCTGCAACTGTATAGGGTATTGGTGAGGCCACACCTAGAGTACTGCGTACAGTTTGGTCTCCATATTTAAGGAAGGATATACTTGCATTGGAGGCTGTTCAGAGAAGGTTCACTAGGTTGATTCTGGAGATGAGGGAGTTGACTTATGAAGATAGGTTGAGTAGGTTGGGCCTATACCCATTGGAGTTCAGAAGAATGAGAGGTGATCTTATCGAAACATATAAGATAATGAGAGGGCTTGACAAGGTGGATGCAGAGAGGAAATTTCCACTCATAGGGGAATCTAAAATTATATGCAACATAGTCTCAGAATAAGGGGCCGCCCATTTAAAACTGAGATGAGGAGGAATTTCTTCTCTCAGAGGGTTGTAAATCTCTGGAATTCTCTGCCCCAGGGAGCTATGGAGGCTGGGTCATTGAATATATTTAAGGCGGAGATAGACAGATTTTTGAGTGATAAGGGAGTAAAGGGTTATGGGGAGCGGGCAGGGAAGAGGAGCTGAATCCATGATCAGATCAACCATGATCTTATTAAATGGCGGAGCAGGCTCGAGGGGCCAGGTGGCCAACTCCTGCTCCTATTTCTTATGTTCTTATGTTATGTTCAAACCTGGGTCACACAACAACAACAACTTGTATGTATATAGCACCTTTAAGGTGCTTCATAGGAACATTATCAAACAAAATTTGACACCGAGTTACACAAGGAGATATTGGGGCAGATGACGGAGGTAGCTTTTAAGTAGCATCTTAAAGGATGAAAGAGAGGTAAAGAGGCCCAGAGCTTTAGGGTGGGAATTCCAGACCTTATGGCCTCAGCAGTTGAAGTCACAGCTGCCAATGGTGGAGCGATTAAAATCGGGGGTTGTGAAAATGCAAGAGTTGGAGGAGCGCAGACATCGCGAAGGTAAAGGACCAAGTGCAATGTATTTAAGTTTGCTGATGATACAAAGCTCGGTTGGAAAGTAAACTGTCAGGAGGACACAAAGTGCCTCAAAAGGGATATAGACCAGCTAAGTGACCGTACAATAATGTGGCTGATGGCATATAATGTGGGGAAATGTAGGGGCCGAAATTGTCCTCCGCCCCTTTCAAAATAATTGATTTTTCTCCACTTCAATCCTTGGGGTGGAGAATAGAGGGATTTTGCACTATTTTTGTTTAAGTTTCGTTCAGGGCGGTTTTTCGGAAGGCTTTGGGGCATAAGTGGGTCGGGAGGCAGAAGGCAGGCAGTGTCATCAGCACCATGCTGATTAGGTCAGCGCGACACTGATGACGTCAACATGAAGCCAACGTGCTGCGTCGCACTAATGCGTAGCAACGTCACTCCCCTTCAGTTAAAGGGGAGCTCCGCTGCGAGCTCTGCAGCCACTTTAGTGTCACCCACTGGGCCACCAGGGAGGGCTCGGCCGGGCCAGCGGTCCGGCACCTAAGAGGGACTGCTGGGCTGCCTGTTGGCGTATCAGCTGAACCTGTGGCCACCATTTGTAGGACTGACTTCAGAGTCGGCCGACAATTAATATAAAATGCTGGCCGCGGCGGACTGCTCTCCCCTTTAAGGACAGACACACCACCCATCCACTGGCAACTTCCCGTTGGGAAAAGCTGTTGTGGATACTGACCGGTGGCCACTCCGCTCCCGCGGAGCAATGTCCCCCGCGGGGCAGAAAGGCGTCTCCGCCGGGCGGTAAGGAGTCAGCGCGTGCCCGACGGGGTGGCAACATGGGCAGGACGGAAACCCGTTTCCGCCGCTCCTGCCCCAGAACAATTTCTGATGGGTTGGCCCATCCGCCTGCCCCCAGTCAGAAAGGCCTTTACCGCCCCATTACCGCCTCTTAGAGCCGGTAATCGACCTTAAGAATGGGAGCAATTTTGGCCCCTTAAGGTTATTCAATTTGTTAGAAAGAATAGAAAAACTGAATATTTTTCAAATGTTTATGTCCTCGTATAGGAAACACGGACAGTTAGCATGCAGGTACAGCAAGCAATTAGGAAGACAAATGGCATTTTGGCCTTTATTGCAAGAGGGTTGGAGTACAAGAGTAAGGAAATCTTGCTACAATTGTACAGGGCTTTGGTGAGCCCACACCTGCAGTACTGTGCAAAGTTTTGGTCTCCTTATTTGAGGAATGACATACATGCTTTGGAGGCAGTGCAACGAAGGTTCACTAGGTTGATTCCTGGGATGAGGGGGTGCTCCTATGAGGAGAGATTGACTAGATTGGATCTACACTCTGTGGAGTTTAGAAGAATGAGATGTGATCGCATTTAAACATGCAAGATTCTGAGGAAGACTGACAGGGTAGATGCTGAGAGGTTGTTTCCCTTGGCTGGCGAGTGCAGAACTAGGGGGCATAGTTCCAGGACATTTAAGACTGAGATGAGAAGGAATTTCTTTACTCAGAAGGTTGTGAATTTTTGGAATTCTCTAGCCCAGAGGGCTGTGGATACTGAGTCGTTTTGCACATTCATGGCTGAGATAGATAGATTTTTGGACTCTAGGGGATTCAAGGGATATGGAGGTTACAGAGCCACAATTTCCCCAACCTCGGCAGGTCCAGAGTGGCCGGGGTCAGTGGCGGGTCCCAACCTCGCCGCTGGCTCAAGCCCACTGTGTAGAATTATTTTATGTTGATTGGGCTTGTTAAGCCTGCCCATCGTGTTTGTCGGCCAATTGATCAAAGCAGGTCGATGACATGTCATCAGCCGGTTTCCTTAAAGGGACCATACACAACTTAATTTTATCAGTGTTCTACAGTATTGAGGTGCTGCAAACACTGACAAGCACTGCACAGAGGTGCACGGCTGCACCCAGTCTCTTCCATGTCACAGCACATAGGGAGGTGATCTTCCCTTCTAATGGATGGAAGAGACCTCCCCTAGAGACCAACGTAGCCTGGCTGCACATTGCACAGGAGGGCACAAATAAGGATGGCAGGATGACCAGGCTGCAGTGGCAGAAACCTTTTAATGATGTCAGTAGATCACAAACTGTTACTGCAAAGCCACATTCAACCTTACCCTGCTATGCTGCTCATCACATCCGATGCACTCTGCATTCCCTACCCTATCCCTGCGCAGCCTTACTCACACCAATTTACCTTGCACCCTCCACCCATCCCTCTCTAGCTACATTATCACTTCCCCATCTCACTAGCCACCCCTCACACTCACCCTCATCCTAGTCCAATCACACCAATGAACAACACATAAGGGTAGGCACTTGGGTATTTTAGCCACTGTTCCTGTGAAGTTTCTGTTAATGTACTATAAACGTTGAAATCTTTATTTTCAACACTTTGTGTTCTTGGACAGATTTATGTGAACCTTTGGAAGTGGCTTAGTGAGTTGCAGTGAATGGTAAGGCATAACGGTACCCCTTGCAATGGTGATGAGTGTGAAAGGAATGGCTTGGGTATTGTAGGGATGCATTATGGTGTTGGGGGGTGGTGCCAATCAGGTGCATCTTGTGGCAATCAGAATATACAGCATCAAGTGAAGTCAATTTGGCTATGGTGAGGCCATGTAGCAATGTGGTCGGCTGCTGATGCCCTATGTCCTGTGCTGCAATAGTTGTTGCGGAGCAAGTTGGTGTTGTTGTTGGTTCTGCTGGTGTGCCTGATGCTGCTGGTGTTGGGGCTGATTGTGGTGGGATTCTGAGGACCAAGGTGAGGTCGTTTCAAGGATACTGATGCTGATGTAATAGATGGCAGGTGAACTTGAGATAACAGAAGCGATCTGTCAATAGTGAGAGAGGTTACTTAAAACATTTGCAACCTGCATAAAGCTCAGTCTATCTTCCAAATGTAGTAGCAACAACTTCTGAGCTTGGAAAGTAAACAGCTGTGAGATGGGAGCTTTTATAGTACATTTGAAGCTGTCAAGTAGAGATATGATTTCATGGTCACACAACACCCGACCTCCTTACCTGACATGATACCCGAGTAGCGTGGACACCGTGGGCGACTTTGTAAAATGTAAAGGTGAGCTCAAAATACTTTTTAATTGGTTGTTAACAAGGTCATAGTGATCTGAATTGCCTCCCCCACCACTGTGTGTCAGGTCTGTTCAGCGCTGACAGACCCGACATCTGGGAAAGGCGCGTGGCGGCAGGTTGACAGTAGAGTCTCGACCCACTGTCAAAATATTCTTTTACACACCCGACTCGCCACCAGTCGCAGCTGCTGACCTCCTGAAAATTTCCCCCCAGGGAGGAGGCAAGGCCTTGGAGGGATTTGAAAACATGGATTGGAATTTCAAAATCGAGGCTTTCTTTAACCAGGAGCCAATGTAGGTCAATGATCACAGGGGTGATGGCTGAAGGAGACTTGTTGTTCCAGAGTTGCGGATGAGCTTAAGTTTATGGAGGGTGGAAGGATGGTGGCTGGCCAGGAGTGCATTGGAATAGTCAAGTCTAGAGGGAACAAAGGCATGGATAAGGGTTTCAGCAGTTCCTGTTGGGAACAGTAGCATAGTGATTATGTTACTGGATGAGTAATTAAGAGGCCTGGACTATTGATCCAGAGACATGAGTCCAAATCACATCACAGCAGATGGGGAATTTAAATTCAGTTAATTAAATAAATCTGGAATAAAAAGCTAGTATTAGTAATGGTGACCATGAAACTATAGGATTGTTGTAAAAACTCATCTGGTTCTCGAATGTCCCTTAGGGAAGGAAATCTGCCATCCTTACCTGGTCTGGCCTAGATGTGACTCCGGTCACACAACAATGTGGTTGACTCTTAACTGCCCTCTGAAACAGCCCAGCAAGGCACTCAGTTGTAACAAACCACTACAAAAATCAACAATAAGAATAAAACCAGTTGGACCACTCGGCACCGACTTTGCAACGGATAATGGCACACCCAGCCCGGGCGGCCCTGCAAACATCTGGGGAGTTGTGTCAAAATTGGGAGAACTGTCACACAGAGTAGTCAAGCAGCAACCTGGCATAGTCATACTCACAGAATCATGGGGTTGCAATTCGGTTCCTAACGCCAGCTGATAACGCCAGCGGTAGATGTTGACTGGGCAGCAGCAGCTTTGTGGCCCTGTAAGGTTACTAATCTTCAGAAAAGCACAGAAGGAGACCATGAACTAAAAATTGACGAATCCAAGCTTTTGGAATTTAATACAAGTTTTTGGAATTAAGCTGGACAATTAAGGACATTCTGTGGTCGGGAACCAAAACTGATTTCATGCATAACAACAATGGAGTTGTTATGTGAGGCCCTGAACTTGATTGACCAGGGTGGGGAAAAACAAACCCACTGGAGACACCGAGTCTGTAAAAAGACCGGACAACAAAGGAACCACACCAGGTGCACATGTTTTGGGGGACGAGGTGTTAAGATGAAAAATCAACTTGAACCTTGCAGACTCAGTGTGCAAATGGGAAAACAGACGAGTCCGTTATTGCAGTCAATCAACCAAGGGGACCACAAAACAATGTACCGATGCAAACACTTAAACAGAAACCACAGTGGCGGGAGATCAGTCAAAATCTGGATATAAATATGCGAGCTAGAAGCAGCTCAGCCGAAGACGGAAGAAGTACAGGAACAGACGGAAGAAGAAGCACACAGAAGAAGTAGAAAGACATGTGTACAGATGGATACAGGTCGAAAGAACGAACAGACGGAAGGACATATAGTACAGAACGTACACGAAAGGAACAGCACTGCAGAGAACGGCCAGAAGAAGAACCAACCGGTCATGGAAACTATTGTGTTCCGAACACAGATGAGGCTGCACACAGGGAGGTTAAAGTAACAGTGACCTCAGTCTTTAATAAGAAACTCCAGAGTGAGGAATAGGCCTTAGGGGCCGGCTTAAATACAATGCTCCCAAGGGATGCTGAGATCCCTTGGGATTTCAGGGGATGAGCTCCCTGGTGGCGGAACATGGGAGTGCATGCTTTACAGATACACAACATCACTCCCCCCGCAAAGTCAAAGTGAAAACTATTTACAAGGTGAGGCGATCGGGAGCCTTTCTTTCCTTGGTGGACCGCCTCGGTACAAATGTCTGTTTAGTGTGTTAGCTGTGCCCTCGCTGGGCTGGCGTGCTGTTGGCCCTGCAGGGCTGCTAGGTGAACCTGGCCTTGCTGGGCTGTTGGGCATGATGGGTTCAATTTCCTGGTCCGGCGTGGTGTTGTTGATCCTTTGGGTGTGTGTTGTGGGCTCGAAAAAGGTGGTGTCTGCTGTGGGTTGTTCAGGGCAGTCTGTGAACCGCAGCCTCGTTTGGTCCAGGTGCTTTCTGCAAATTTGTCCATTGTCTGGTATGACTACAAATACCCTATTCCCTTCTTTAGTTATCACCATGACCACGATCCACTTGGGACCATATCCATAATTTAGCACATACACTGGGTCATTCAGATCAATTTCCCGTGACACAGTGGCACGACCATCGTTTACATTTTATTGCTGCCGCCTGCTCTCTACCTGATCATGCAGGTTGGGGTGAACCAGCAAGTCTGGTTTTACGTGTCCTTTTCATGAGTAGCTCAGCCGGGGGCACCCCTGTGAGTAAGTGGAGTCTCGTGCGGTAGCTGAGCAGTACTCGGGACAGGCAGGTTTGGAGTGAGCCTTCTGTGACTCGTTTAAGACTCTATTTGATGGTTTGTACTGCCCGCTCTGCCTGCCCATTGGAGGCTGGTTTAAACGGGGCCGAGGTGACATGTTTGATCCCATTGGAGGTCATGAATTCTTTAAATTCGGCACTGGTGAAACATGGCCCGTTGTCACTGACCAGTATGTCAGGCAGGCCGTGGGTGGCAAATATGGCCTTAGGCTTTCAATGGTGGTGGTGGCGGTGCTTCCCGACACTATTTCACATTCAATCCATTTTGAAAAAGCATCCACCACCACCAGGAACATTTTATCGAGAAACGGGCCCGCATAGTCAACATGGATCCTCGGCCATGGTCTGGAGGGCCAGGACGACAAACTTAGTGGTGACTCTCTGGACGCGTTGATCAACTGAGCACATACACTGCATTGCCATACACAGGACTCTAAGTCAGAGTCGATACAGGGCTACCACATGTGGGATCTGGCTATCACTTTCATCATTATTATACGCAGGTGTGTGCTGTGGAGATCCGAGATGAACGTCTCCCTGCCCTTTTTTGGTAGCACTACGCAGTTACCCCACAACAGGCAGTCTGCCTGAATGGACAGCTCGTCCTTTTGCCACTGGAACGGCTTGATTGGCTCTTGCATTTCAACGGGGATGTTGGCCCAGCTCCCATACAGTACCCAGTTTTTTACTAGCAACAGCAGCGGATCTTGTCTGGTCCAAATCCTAATCTGGCAGGCCGTGACAGGTGATTTATCATTTTCAAACGCTTTCATGACTATCAACAAGTTTGCGGGCTGTGCCACCATCAACAAGTTTGCAGGCTGCGCCATTTCAACCCCCCGTGGTGGGCAATGGTAGCCGACTGAGAGCATCTGCACAGTTCTCGGTGCCTGGCCTGTAGCGGATGGTACCATTATACGCTGATAGCACGAGTGCCCACCTTTGTATGCGGGCTGAGGCATTAGTATTTATCCCATTGTTTTCAGCAAACAGGAATGTGAGGGGCTTGTGATCAGTTTCCAGCTCAAATTTGAGGCCAAACAGGTACTGATGCATTTTCTTTACCCTGAACACACATGCTAATGCCTCTTTCTCAATCATACTGTAAGCCCTCTTGGCCTTAGACAAGCTCCTGGAAGCATAGGCAACAGGTTGCAACTTTCCTGCAACGTTAGCTTGTTGTAATACACACCCGACTCCGTACGACGACGCGTCACATGCTAGCACAAGTCTTTTACACAGGTTATACAATGCAAATAGCTTGTTGGAGCATAAAATGTTTCTGGCTTTCTCAAAAGCAATTATTTGGTTTTTTCCCCATACCCAGTTCTCACCTTTACGCAATAACACAAGTAGGAGCTCTAAAAGGGTGCTTAACCCCGGTAGGAAGTTACCAAAATAGTTGAGGAGTCCCAGGAACGACCGCAGCTCCATGACGTTCTGTGGCCTGGGCGCATTCCTGATAGCCTCTGACTTGGCGTCTGTGGGCCGAATGCCGTCCGCCGCGATCTTTCTCCCCAAATACTCCACTACTGTTGCCATGAAGACACATTTCGACCTCTTCAGCCGCAGCCCTACACAATCCAGTCACTGGAGGATCTACTCCAGGTTTTGTAGGTGCTCGGCGGTGTCCTGACCCGTGACCAATATGTCATCCTGAAAGACCACCGTGTGTGGTACCGACTTGAGTAGGCTCTCCATGTTTCTCTGGAAGATCGCTGCAGCCAACCAAATTCCAAACGGGCATCTGTTGTAGGTGAACAGTCCCTTGTGCGTGTTGATGCAGGTGAGGCCCTTCGAAGAGTCCTCCAGCTCCTGCGTCATGTTGGCTGAAGTCAGGTCGAGCTTGGTGAACGTATTGCCTCCAGCCAGCGTCGCAAATAGGTCATCTGCCTTCGATAGCGGGTATTGGTCCTGTTGCAAGAAACGATTAATACTTACTTTATTATTGCCGCAAATCCTGACCGTGCCATCACTTTTGAGTACTGGAACATTCGGGCTGGCCCACTAGCTGAATTCCACTGGGGAGATGATGCCCTTGCATTGCAACCTGTCCAGCTCGATTTCTACTCTCTCCCTCATCATGTGAGGTACCACTCGAGCCTTGTGGTGAAATGGTCATGCCTCTGGGACCAAGTGGATCCGCACCTTGACCCCGGAAAAGTTTCCAATACCTGGCTCAAAAAGGGAAGGAAATTTGTTTCGAACCTGGGTACATGAGGCCTCATCGACATGTGATCGCGCTCGGGTGTCATCCCAGTTCCAGCGGGTTTTGCCCAGCCAGCTCCTTCCAAGTAGTGTGGGGCCATCGCCCAGGACAATCCAGAGTGGCAGTTCATGCACCGTGCCCTTGTAGGTGACCTTGACCATGGTGCTGCCCAGGACAGTGATAATCTCTTTGGTGTACATTCTCAGTTTCGTGTGGATGGGGCTCAGGGCTGGTCTGAATGCCTTGTTGCACCACAGTCTCTCAAACATCTTTTTACTCATGATGGATTGGCTAGCGCCAGTGTCCAGTTCCATGGCTACGGGTAAGCCATTCAATTTTACGTTGAGTATTATATGTGGACATTTCATCGAAAATGTGTGCACCCCGTGTACTTCAGCATCTGCCTCCTCTCTCTGAGGCTCGAAATTGCTTTGATTCACCATGGACAGATCTTCCTCTGCCACGTGTTGGTTAGCAGGCTTTGCGGATCTTGCAGCTCATTTGCAAGCTCGTTGGAGGTGCCCCATTGTTCCACAGCTCTTGTAAATATACCCTTTGAAGCGGCATGAATCGGCTGAATGGAAGCCTCCACAACGCCAACAAGGTGTGAATTGCCTTGCATTCATTCTTTGTTGCAGACTCTGAGTCATCTGGGTCACCTGGGACCTGCTGGCAGTTGCAGACTCGTGGTTTCTGCCCTGTACATTTCTGCTCGCAAACACATTTCAGTTAATTTATGAACATTGCTTGCACTTGTGTGCTGAGAGATTTGTTTGGTGTTATCACTGGTGGACATAAATGCCTGTGTTATCACAATGGCCTTACTGAGGGTCGGTGTCTCCACAGTCAAAAGTATTCGTAGGATGTTCTCGTGGCCAATGCCCCGAACAAAAAAGTCTCTGAGCATTTGCTCCAGGTAGCCATCAAACTAACATTGTCCTGCAAGTCGCCTTAGCTCGGCAATGTAGGTCGCCACGTCCTAACCTTCAGATCGCTGGCACGTGTGGAACCGATACCTCGCCATCAGCACGCTCTCCCTTAGATTAAGATGCTCCTGAACCAGTGTACACAGCTCCTCATACGTCTTATCTATGGGTTTCACCAGAGCCAGAAGATTCTTCATGAGGTTGTAGGTCGGTGCCCCGCAGACTGTGAGGAGGACCGCTCTCCTTTTTGCAGCGCTTCCTTCTCCGTCCAGCTCATTGGCTACAAAGTACTGGTATAGCCGTTTGACATAGGCTTCCCAGTCGTCACCATCCGAGAACTTCTCCAGGATGCCCACAGTTTGCTGCATCTTTGCATTGGATTCGTATTCTCGTCGCCAGTTATTGTGTTCCTAACACAGATGAGGCTGCACACAGGGAGGTTAAAGTAACAGTGACTTCAGTCTTTAATAAGACACTCCAGAGTGAGGAACAGGCCTTAGGGCTGGCTTATATACAGTGCTCCCAAGGGACGCTGGGATCCTTTGAGACTTCAGGGGATGAGCTCCCTGGTGGCGGAACATGGGAGTGCATGCTTTACAGATACACAACAGAGGTAGTCAAAAGTTATCTTTTCAAGGGCGGCTAGGGCAGTCAGCAGAGGAAAAGAAACAATCTTGGGTAGGCTGGAGTAATCCCGGGTAGTCTGCGAAAGAAAAAGGGCCTCAGGGAGGCCAAGGGTGATCTCAATAGCTCAATAGCAGTAGTGGACCAGAAGAGAAACAGTCTCCGACAGGCCGGAGTAGTCCCGGGTCAAATAGGCTAGCCACAGAGAAAAGCCTGAGTAATGGGAACTGCAGGTCACTGTGAGGTGGTCTCAGGGGAGAACAAGGTAGTAAGGGAGAATTTCTCAGCCAGAAGCACTGGAAATGGACTCACCGCAGCAAAACGTGGTAGAGCCCCGGGCTAAGAGCAGTTCATGTAGGACGTTCATGGAGTCTAAGGTAGCTGCATACATATGCAACAAATTGGACATTTCAGAGCCATGGGCATGTAAAATGCTGTACTCTGGGGATCCGCAGGAAAAAGTGGCAGAGTGGACAGTCACTAGCAACCACAAAGAGTCAAAAGAGAAGGCGATTTGACTCATGTGCCCATGCACAACTGTTAAGAGAAAGGGTAGGAAAGCTGGAGGAGGAGAAAAAAAGTTAAAAAGACGAGGTAGGTAGTTTCGAGAAAGAAAGGCAGGACTAGGGTAGGAAGGAAGGGCATGGAATCACTTGGAGTATTTACAATGCCAAGTGACCGAATATAAAAAGCAGCAGCAGACCTACAACGAGCAAAGTGAAAGGCACTTAGAAAAAGCCAAAGTGGCAGAGGAACAGCTCAGGAAAATCAAGATAGCCTACCAGGTAGTGCAGAAACAGGGTTACGAGAGGGCAGATCATGGACCTTGTAAAGAAAAGATCCGCAAGCTAACAGCAGAGTTAGACGGGGCCAAGGGGATGGTTTGTCTCATGTCACCCGGAACAGGCGAGGAAGGTTGAGATTCAGAGGGGAAAGAATCAGATGATGGGCCCGAGTATTGCGAGCATCCGCCAGCTCCCGAGGCATCGGGATCCCCGAAACCGATGTGTCCTTTGAGACAGCAGAAATTCGGCCCACCCCTACCAAATGGTGGTCCGGCACAATTACAGAGCGACTATGTGATCCCATACACGCCGCTTCAGTTGCAGGAGATGCTGACGGGTGTAGTAAAGTTAAAGCAAGGAGGAGATGCCTTTGTTCATTTTGCTAATATAGAGCAGATAGCGGGTATAAATAACTGCAGCAAGGAGGAGCAAGTGAAGCTCACACTGCTCTCGCTAGAGGGGAAGCTTTATCAGAGCTTGTCAACAGCTACCAAGTTAGGTGGTAAAGGAGGAAATCATGGCAGCGCTAGGGTACAGTCAGTGTAGTCCGTTCTGGCAGGTAGAACAGACTAGGCAGCAAGTAAACGAATCACCCGGTACGTTTGCAGATAGACTGTGACCTATTTAGTTAAGGGCCACTGGAGGAAATCTGATACAGGCAGATTAAATAGGGAAACCCAGAAACCATTGGCTGAGAACCATAATGGCTTACAGTTTGCCACGGCTCAGAGCAAAGGTCAAAGCGTGGTTTGACCCAGACGATCTCCAGAATACAGAAGCAAGGTTGTTGAGAAGATTAACTCTAGCTTTTAAGTCCAGGCAAGGGGAAGAGGAGAAACTAAAAGGGAAGGTGCACGAAGTTAAAGGAGAGGTTAGGCAAAAGAAAGAATGGAGACAAGAGGGAGGTAATGCGGGTCGATCTAAAGGCGAGTGTTTTAACTGTGGGAAGTTGGGACACTGGAGCAAGGATTGTAGATTCTCAAAAGTAGGGAAGCCGGGGTACAAGGTGCTGAGGCAGGAAAAAGCCAGAAGAAGGTAGCCGACGACCCTGTAAGATTTTAGTGGCCGCATTACAGCAGATTATGGGCACAGGTGGAGGAAAGCTGGATGCAGCAGTGGGAGAAAAGGGACCCAATGCGTTGGCACCCCTGCTTTGATGTTGCGCCCAGCCAGAATACCTGTGTCAGTTCATATATGATGAGTGGGGCAGGCCATGTGTGGATGTGAAGGTGGAAACAGTTAAGGGAAGGTATTTAGTAGATACAGGAGTCTCTAGCACGGTTGTCCATTCACTGAATGTGACCACCTCCCCGTGGTCGAGTGGAGTCCCATTTACACTGGTGGGTTTTACGGGTAATGAACAGCCTGGGGCAGTGTCGAAACCATTAACCATAGAGTTCGGACCTAACATAACAAAATGGGAGTGCATTTTAATGAAGTGGGAATAGCCCGGTTCGGGAGTTCTCGGGGCTGACTAAATGTTGGCACACCACGCTATTGTGGATATGAAGAACAATTGTCTATGGGGGATAGTTGATGCAGATAGGACGGGAGAGATCGTAGTGACTCCCAGGGACAGTACAGACAAAGGCAGCACCTGCACGATGAAACCGAAAGGGAGTTATGACTTAGATAAAATTCCGGCCCGTTATCAAGGGTATGTACGGGAGAATATGGATGCATTTGCTACGCAGAAGCATGATTGCAGAAGGGTAACTGGGGTAGAGGTGAAGATAGACAGGGATCCGATGACACGGCCCCAGAAACAGTATAATTTTCCCCGGGAAGCAGAAAGGGATTTGGAAACTGCTATAAATTCCCTGGTGGATTAAGGTGTGTTGAGGACCATAGTCACACATGTAAACTCACCCCTATGGCCAGTAAAGAAACATAGAAACATAGAAAAACATAGAAAATAGGTGTAGGAATAGGCCATTCGGCCCTTTGAGCCTGCACCGCCATTCAGACTGATCATTCCCTCAGTACCCCTTTCCTGCTTTCTCTCCATACCCTTTGATCCCCTTAGCCATAAGGGCCATATCTAACTCCCTCTTGAATATATCCAATGAACTGGCATCAACAACTCTCTGCGGCAGGGAATTCAACATGTTAACAACTCTCTGAGTGAAGAAGTTTCTCCTCATCTCAGTCCTAAATGGCCTGCTCCTTATCCTAAGTCTATGTCTCCTGGTCTTGGAGAAGCCCGATATCTTATGGAGGGCCACGGTAGATTACCGAGTCCTGAATAAAAATATTCCAGCCTGTGCACCCACGGTAGTGGTGGTAGCGGATTTGATAGGAAGTATCCCTGCAGCCGCTACAATTTTCACCATGCTAGACATTTCAAGCGGGCTTTGGTCCATTTCCTTTGAACGGGAGGACCAGTATAAATTTGCCTTTACCTTTAAGGGTCAACAGTATATGTGGACATGTCTTCCACAAGGGTTTCACAATGGTCCCTCGATTTTTCACCAAAGTATGACCGAGGCATTAATAGGTTTTAGTCAGCCAGATCCGTTGGTCCAATATGTGGACGACCTATTGTTATTCTCCGAAAGTGCGGAGGTCCACGGGCCATGATTGAGTGAATTACTGCATTTGCTGAAAGAAGCAGGTTTTAAAGTAAATCCCAAGAAAGCTCAAATCGGCAAAGAGGAAGTGCAGTTTCTAGATTTGACCATTAGGGCAGGAGAGAGAGTCATAGACAGAGCTAAGAGAAAGACAGTCAGGAACTACCTGTTCCTAAGGACGTGTCTGGAGTAAGGTCTGGAATAACGGGTGACTGCAGGGAATTCTTAAAGGAGGCAGCTCCTTTGCTGAGGCTTCTTAGGAAAGGAGTAGAGTGGGAATGGAGTGAGAGTTGTCAAGAAACATTCGTTCGGTTAAAAGAGGTGTTACAGACAGTACCAGCGTCGGGAACAGTAAATGGGGTTGAGGAATTTAGTCTGGAGGTAATCTGGGGACAGTTTGAGTGCAGTGTTACTCCAGGAGCGACACGGAAAGCTGAGACCGGTGGCCTCCACCTCCTGGGTTCTCACCGAAGTAGAAAAGAACTTTTCAAACTGCAAACGACATCTGTTAGCAACTTTTTGGACAGTAAACATTTTCGGTCACTCACAGGGTTAGCTACAGTGACTTTACTGACCTGTCACACACCGACACAATGTTATTGGTCGGTAGACTGAAAGATGGGACAGTGAGCAGTAACAGGATTGCTCGCTGGACATTGTTGCTTACTCAGTTAGACCTGAAGGTCGAGAGGCTAGGAGAACCAAAGCTAGCCCCGAGCCTGGTTTATCCGGGGGCAGCTCACGTGTGTTCAGTGGAAGGAGTGTGGGATGTAGAGGTGGGGTTCAAAGCAGGAGAACACCCGACAGGCAGGGACAGCTATGTAGATGGGTCGAGTTCAGTAATAAAAGGAGAGAGAAAATCAGGCTGTGGGATTTATGATCCTGAAGCAGGGATAGAGAAAGCCATAAAACTCCAACACTTTAAGTGAGCAGCAGGTCAAGCTAGCAGCGATAGCATACGTAGTCACACACCCGAACGAATTCCCAATTCCCTATACGATATGTTCGGACTCCAAGTTCACTTATAACTCCTGTAGAGAGTATTTAGCCATATGGGCTAGGCGAGGGCTTAAATCCTCAGACAGAAAACCGTTGGTGACGGCTCCTTTATTAAAAGTCATTGTGGACGTCACGGGTAGGGACCAGAAGGATTATTACATCCAAAAGGTCAAAGCACACTCTAAGACAGAGCCCAAGTGGAAAGGGAATGAAAAAGCAAACACACTGGCCAAAACAGAGGAAGGAGAAGGGACACCTTGGGACCCATATCACTGTGGACAGAGTATGCCTGTAGCAGGCAGAGAGAGGCCCAAAGAAGTACCATTTAAAACAGGCTCAGCTACGGGATGCTGATCATAGAGCAGCGATTAGGGACAAGGTAGACAGAAAGTCTGCAGCGGGGGTAAAGCAGGGAATTTTATTTAAGGGAGATAGTTGGATTGTGCCAGGGCAGTGCAGGGAAGAATTCTTGCAACTAGCGCATGGGGGTCCAAGAGCTGGACATCCAGGGCCAGAAACAATGTGGAATAAAGTAGAAGCCGTGGGATGGTGGCCCAGGCTTAGAAGTGATGTAAGGGATTACTGTCAGAATTGTTTGGTAAGTGCCGCAAATAATCCAGACCCCCACCAGAGGAAGGCTCCATTGGGACACACAAGGAGGGTAGAGGGGCCATGGCAGTCTATACAGATAGATTTCATAGGGCCGCTGCCCACCTCAGGCAGAGGCAATAAATATTGCTTGGTGTTCATGGATCTCTTTACAAAATGGGTAGAAGCTTTTCCTTGTAGGGCGGCCACCGCAGTAGTCACTGCAAAGATTCTGGTGCGAGAAGTATTTTCTCGATAGGGACTGCCCCTGATAATGGAATCAGATCAAGGGAGTCATTTCACTGGAGCGGTAATGCAGGCTACCCTAAAGCTGTTAGGGATACAGAGGAAATGGCATGTGGCGTATAACCCCCAATCATCAAGTTGAGTAGAAAGGACAAACCGGACCTTAAAAGAGAAAAGAGGAGCTTAGAAAAGAGATAGGAAATACCCCGAAGAAATGGAATGAGATCCTACTCCTAACACTGATGAACCACCGAGCCAATCTCTCTAAGAGTACGCGACACACCCCACATGCACTGATGACAGGGAGACTAATGAGGACTCCGACCCATATCCTAGCACCAGTCCTGACTGAAAAGCAGGTTAAAGAGGTTACACAGGATAGGTTTGTCAGAGATCTGTGTGATACTCTGAACAGGCTGCATTGGGAAGCAGCTAACAATATGGGTAGACAGCACCAGCAGAATAAACTGCTGCTGGAACCCCAGGAATGGAAGGTAGGGGATCAGGTAATGGTCAGGAATTATTCCAGAATAGGGGCATTTGAACCACCGTGCAATGGACCATTTGGGATTGTAGACAAAGCAAGCCCCTATGGTGTACGTGATCCAGCTGCCAAAACATATAAAATGGTTCCATATAAATCAGTACAACCCCGGAGAGAAAAGTAAAAAGCGGGCGAAGGCCCAAGGAACAATAATGAGTTTGATCAATGTAAGCCTTCCACCAATGCTGTGGGATGATGGGGATGGAGAAGTAAGGGATGGAGCAGTAAGGCAGAATGGTCGGGTACTGTAACCTTGGGCGCCTCCTTCATCTCCACCCCCGAGCCTCCGAAAGCCCAAGCATTGGGATAAAAGGAGAGGGAAGCAGTGATCGGAAAAAGGTGTTATGTACATATGTGAATAACTGAAGAAGGACCTGTGAGGGGCAGGACCCACAGAGCAAAAGTATTTCTTTCATTTTTGTCTTCATAGGAGCGAATCGAGCCAGGGATACGAGATGAGGTGGAAGTTGTGGATGGCCATGATTATTAAAGGATTGGGAGATCGGGGAGACATCCGAGACATTCCTTACATACGGGTGTATAGGAGGAACCGGCCCCACTGTAACTCAAGGGGGAGCAATATGGAGTAACAAGAGCACAAACGCCTATGCTCACACTGGGAGTTGGCCAGTGTGGTTCGGGTCAAATTTGACCAAGTACTCCAGACAAACCGAGAATAAACTTGGGGAGGTGTCAGTGTCCTGGCCTAGGCTAAACATCACGACCAGGAACGTACGGGTGAAAGAGGCTAGACGAGTTTATCTGGAATGTAAAGGGATTACTCCCATGGGAGGATGGTGGTGGTTACTGAAAACCCCTCCTGCTACTCCTGGGCCACAGGCAGTGCTATAAAGGCACTCAGCTTCTCCTCGAAGCTTCCCTTGCCTCCCTTTTGCTGCCAGACGTCCTGAGGTCTGGGAAACCCAGCTGGTCAGGTTAAACCTGTAAGATAGTTTAAATCTGAGGCACGCAGCCTCATTATATTTAAATGACCAACCCGCCTCCAAGGAGTGGGTAGTCGCCCGCCTGCTGTCAAGCCTCTTTTAAAACCAGAAGTGGGCAGGTTGCGATGTCTAAAATTTTCACATCTCACCCGACCCCAACCTGTTTTTGGGAGTTAAAATCCCTCCCAATGATTTCAGCTGGTACTTTTCGATTTTCATCGTTATATGTTGAACATTTTTTAAGTCAGGGCATGAGTGTGCCGTGTGGGGGCTAAACAGCCATGACATTGCCAGTGTGAGGCCAAGGCCACTTTCACTCCTGGGCCTCAGTACCAAATAGCAGGAAGGATCCGGCAGGAAGGATGAGGTGGCTGGCGGGCGGTTCGTGCCACCAGGGACCTGAGGGGAAAGTTTCTTGGCACGAGGTAAGAGATGGGAAGGGGGCTCTGGATGTGATCCTGGTCACAGGAGAGTGAGGGAAGCTTGGGACAGGGGAGGTCCATGGATTCCTTGTGGTGCGCGGAGGAGCACTCTTCTTCCTGCTGGACCACAACGATACCGTAAAAAATGGTAAAATTCTAACTTACCTGAGCCCTGATCCTGCCTCTTGCCACCTTTGACCCTGAGGTGAACTTCCGACCACATATCTGTGCCATCATGAAGACCGCCGACTTCCGCCTCTGTAACATTGCTCGACTCCACCCTGCCCCCCAAGCTTACCTGCTTCTCTGCTCACCATTGGACTGCTCCCCACCACTATCAAACGCCAGCCCCTCCCACTGGACTCTCCCACCCTGCCTCATGGATCAGGCTCCCCCAGGGATCGGACCAAGCCCCATGCAAGGATCAGAGTTTGGGCCCCCCCCATCGGATCAGTGATCGACCCCCATTCTGGGAGCAGGGATTGCTTTCCCCATCCCCTGGGATCAGCGACCAAAGCCCCCCCCCCCCAAGATCCGGACCCCCCCACAGCTATCACTAACACAGCCGCAGGCTCCATACCTGCTCCTGGGCTGCAGCCTTCTCCAGGGTGTTCGCTGGTCGACAGGGAGCCAAGCCTGTCAACCAGGTGGGCGGGGAACCTGCAGGGGAAAAAAGGGGCATGCTGTGGAGTCAAAACTGCACAATGTATGTCCCGACCAAAACTCTACCCCACCACCTCACTCACAAAACCCACCCCAGTAAATATCGGGGCCATTGCATCAGTTAACTAAAATCACTACACTGTTGTATCATAGAATCACACAGCACAGTAGGTGTCTTTGCTGTCTCTTTGAAAGAGCTATCCAATTAATCCCACTCTCCTCATTCCGCATAGCCCTGCAATTGTTTCCTTTTCAAGTATTTATCCAATTCCCTTTTGAAAATTGAACCTGCTTTTACCATACTTTCAGGCATTGAATTCCAGAACATAACACAATGTAAAAAAAATTCTCCTCATTTACCCTCTGGATTTTTTTTTCCAATTATCTTAAACCTCTGGTTACTGACCCTCCTGCATTGAAAATTGTTTCTCCCTATGCACTCTTTCAAAACCCTCATAATTAATCCCCTCAGCACTGACCTATTAAAAATCCCCTTAATCTTCTTTGCTTTAAAAGAGCAACCCCAGTTGCTTTCAGGATTCTCTCTAAATATATATATATATATGTTTTTCCTGTCGCTGTAATCCACAGAAATTTAAATAAATCAGTTTGTTTGGCCTCAATATTAAGGCCCCATGACAGGTGGGAGAGGGTCGGTAACCGGGTGGGGGTTAAAAACGTACAAACAGGGAACGTGCCCCCAACATGCCACATACCTGCCCGTTGTCATTTTCATGGCGGAGTGATTATTTGCAACACTTTTTTGTATGTCCTTCTGCACATGTGCGCCCTGGACTCTGCACCTGACATGCTACACGTGTGCACAACTGCCCTGGACTCCGCTCCCTCTCCGTCCTGCACATGCGCAGACTCCTTGAACCCGAAATCGGAAGTGGGCCCTATATCGTGAGGAGCCCAGAACTGCTGTGCTGCTGCCGAACATGTTTCGTTGCTGATTTAGACTTTTACCTAAAATATCGCTGTGATTATCTACACAAACATTTTCGCGGCCTTCTGTGGGAGAGAAAAAAATTGGAGGGAGAGAGAGAAACTTGGGGGGGAGAGAGAGAGACTGGGGGGAGAGAGAGAGTGAGACTGTGGGGAGAGAGAAACTAGGGAGAGAGAGGGAGACTCAGGGGGGGAGAGAGAGAGAGAGACTGGGGGTAGAGAGAGAGAGAGAGAGAGAAACTGGGGACAGAGAGAGATAGAGTCTGGGGGAAGAGGAGAGACTGGGGGAGAGAGAGAGACTGGGAGGAGAGTGAGAGAGATTAGGGGGAGTGAGACTGGGGGGAAAGAGAGAGGGAGATTGGGGAGAGAGAGAGACACTGTGGGGAGAGAGAGAGAGAGAGATTGGGGGTGAGAGAGATTGGAGAGAGAGTGAGAGACTGAGGCAGGGAGAGAGAGTGGGGTAGAGAGAGAGAGAGAGAGGGACAGGGGAGAGGGGATCGGAGGGGAGAGAGAAAGAGAGAGAACTCAGGGAAGAGAGATCACGTTCTTCCAACCCTACCCCCTTTACACCCACACTCGATTTCTCAGAAAGCTCGGTGCATGTGTGACAAGTGATATCATTGGAGTGGATGAAATCTGGAAGTCACGACACTGTCACTATTTACTTCATACCCAATAAATCTGTTAACAATTCGTGACCCACACACAATGCCGCATCTATGGCACAGCGGGTGGGGGTGGGGATTAAGGTCAGGAACTTGGGCTGGGATGGGGCAGGAACTTGGGCTGGGGGGGTCAGGAACTTGGGCTGGGGTGGGGCATGAACGTGGGCTGCGGGGGGGCCAAGAACTTGAGCTGGGATGGGGCATAAACCTGGAATGGGGCAGGAACTTGAGCTGGGGGTTGGAGCAGGAACTTGGACAGTGGGGGAGGTCTTAACCTGTGAGAGTGAGCTCTCTCCTGTCTGGAGTTGACAGTCAGAATGGCTCGAATTACACTTTGCAAAGTCACTGATTATGTAGGCAGGACAGTTCTAATTACACTTTTCAGAGAAACTGCTGGGTGTGTCATATCCTCCAAGGGTGCCAAACAGCAATCAGGTCATGTGATCAAGGGAATCCAATCAGAGCAATTTTCTGTTGCAAATAAATGTGTCCTTTACATGGCGGCGAGTTTTGTGTCCTGTCGTGGAGAAATGAGACACTTCATTATATTTAAATAAGGCTCACATAGTGCAATTGGGAGACTGGTTTAAATTTAACAGCACCGTGGGTTCCCAAGGGAAACCTAGCAATAAAATCAAGGTAGGGCTGCTGGCTCAAGAAGGTAAGTGCCTTTTACAGCATTCCTTGCAGACTTGGAGGAACAGGAGTGGTCCCTTCTGCCTCTCAAGCTGCCTTCGATCTCGCCTCTGCAGATCACTCTCTCTCCGTCCCCAGCCGCGATTACAGATCTTGCTTCCCTAACCACCAACCTCCAGCCTTCCACCCTCAAGATTGCCTCTCTTCTCCCCCTCACCCCCCCCCCCCCACAAAAACCCGATCTCCGGCATCAGCACCTGCCGATTGCCTCTCTTTCCCCCTCCCCAATCCCCGATTTCCAGCTTTCCCCCCTCCTGATTACCTCCCTGTTCCCCTGCCTCCCCACAGGTCCCAATCTCCAGACTTCTTCCCTAACGATACCACCACCCCCATCACTATGGGTTCCCAGCTGCGGCCTCCTAGTTTTCCTGCACGGCAGCCGTCCAGTCTGTCAATTTGGCTGGCTGCTGATCAGGAAACAGAAGAAAACAATTGTGAATTGTTAAATTCTTAGGACATCCGCGCCCCCCAGCCTTACTGAGTTTTCCCACACTCCCTCAGCTCCCTCCCCGAAATTATCGTGGATTTTGAATTTAAGAATAACATAAGGTTTGTTAGAAATTAAAATTAGAAGATTATCAGATTATAACCCGCAGCATCAAAATATGCGAAACCTCTTCTCAATGGTGATTGTTCTTTTATTGTTATATATTTGACAATTTTGTAACTAACCCTGGTTTCAAAACAAAGCGGGGTAAGTTACAGATCACTGAGCTATCTTTAATCGAGTCTTGACAATGAATGTCCTTTTTGTTAGTGTCATCACTCTAGCTGACTGGGGCGGTCATGACCTAAGACTGAGATTTAGCCCTGGGTACTGCATGTGCTATACCAGCATTTCATGCCAAACTGCTGTGCCCCCTACAGCGATTCCATAGGGCATTAAGAATTCAAATCCAAACAAAGAACATATCTAATGACTATTTTGATCAACATTGTCAAAGTGATTTAGAGCGTGATGCATAGAGGGAATTTTCCTTATTATCACTGTGCAGTATGAGAGCAGCATGGACGAGTCAGCCTAATTAGTACAGGCCAAACTATGCCTGAAATCACTTTAATGACAGGGTGACATGGGTAATCTGATAGATCACACCTCTACGTGTTTAAAAGTGTTGATTAATAACATTAAGGACATTAATTTCCACAGCGTATCTATCATACTAAACTTAATTAATGAGTGGCGTTGATACACACAAAAACGACACTAAAAAAATCATGATGCATCAAAAAGGACCAAAGAATATTTGTAGCTTTTTCGTGAAGTAATGAATGAATTTAAAAAACAATGAGTTATATTTTCTGTTGTGTGCCAAGGTTATTATTTTTCTTTACCTTTACACACAGAGAAAATGGATACCCACAAATGCTTTTAAGAGACTCAGCAAGCATCATCATCATCATAGGCAGTCCCTTGCATCGAGGATGACTTGCTTCCATGCCAAAAAGGACCTAATAGTTCAGATCCCAAACTAAATCTTGAAGGGTGGAAGATGCCTGTGCGTGGATTGTTTTAACGTGTGGTGGCCGTTGCACCCCAGCCACCACACAGGCTTGACAGAGCTAGGTCATGGTGCAGTGGCAAGGATTAATCAAGACTAACTGGAGACCAGCTCTGCTATACAGACCGAGCACACACACATATCGAAGTGTGGGCTGGCCCATGCTGCCCCTGGACCCTCGCTTCTTCTGGGCCCCGGTCACTTCTCTCTACGGACTCTTGCCGCTCCTTCGCCCCTCCTGCTGTGCCTGCCCGCTCTGTGTGTGTGTTTCTGTGTGTGTGTGTGTGTGTGTATTTCTGTGTGTGTATGTATTTCTGTGTGTGTGTGTTTCTGTGTGTGTGTGTGTGTGTTTCTGTGTGTGTGTGTGTTTTTGTGTGTGTGTTTCTGTGTGTGTGTGTATTTCTGTGTGTGTATGTATTTCTGTGTGTGTGTGTGTGTGTGTTTCTGTGTGTGTGTGTGTTTCTGTGTGTGTGTGTGTGTTTCTGTGTGTGTGTGTGTGTTTCTGTGTGTTTCTGTGTTTCTCTGTGTTTCTGTGTGTTTCTGTGTTTCTGTGTGTGTGTTTGTGCGGCGGCCCGGCCCAGGAATCGGCGCAGTCCCGGCCTGCAAGACGATCAGCAGGCCGAGGCCATTGGAGGGAGCAGCGTGCGGCGGCATACCACTGCAGGGAGCAGCGCGTGCTGCTGCAGGGGGGTCGACGGCTGCAAGGCCAGGTCACTGATTGCAGTGCGGGCAGGCACAGCAGGACTCAGCAAGCATTCTATAGGGAACCAGCCTGTGGAAAAGCCACAGTATAGTATCTGGATAGAAAATCAGAGGGGGGAGGAAAGAATTGCTGTGTCTGAGGAGCAGCATCTTTCTTTATTTGGGTTGGAAATTGGTTGAATTTAGTTTGCTTAACCAGGGAATATCTCTATGTTCCAGTGCTAATGGACTCGAGGTGGGGGGTGAACTCTGAATTGAATCCAACTGGGAAAGGGAAATGATTGTCTGATTTAAGATTCTCATAGATTAAAGGAGATTGACATCACGCATTGTTGAGATACATTTCCAGCCCAGATGTGGTTTTATTCTTTTTTTCCCCAAATATATTTTTATTTGCAATGTTTAATCTATGAGATGCATTGCTTTTTTTTACTGTAATTTAAACATTTAAAAATTTATGAATGGCAGAATTATTTATAAATCGCGAAATGAAGATATGGATTTGCATTGTTTCATGTGCAACGAATTTATTGAGTTACCGGCAAATAATTATCGACTCATTAGATATTAAGGGGCTGAAATTGCCCTCCACCCCAAATGGGGTACACCTTACATTTTTTTAAATGATCTGTCCACCCCAATGCATGGGGCGGACAATCAAGGGAATTTCAGCTCTTTGGGTTTTTTTTGGAATGAGGCGGATATGGGGTTGTCAGTGGGGCGGATGTGTGGGCGGGTCAGATGATGTCAGCGTCCCTCCCCTTCAGTTAAAGGGGAGGGTCACTGCGAACTCTGCAAAGTTTTTAGTTATGTTCACTGGGCCACCAGGGGGCGTTTTGGCCGATCCACCAGCCTGGCACCCAAGAGGGGGTGCCAGGCTGCCTGTTGGTGGCCCAGCTGAAACCTAATTGTTGGCCCGACCTGGCAGGTGGCCGACATTTAAAAATAATATGGAGTCGCCGGGACGAGACCTCCCCTTTAAGGGTGGTAAGAGGTCGGCATGTGCCCGAGGAAAACGGGCGGTGTGAAAATCCGTTCCCGCCGCTTTTGGCCTGGAGGCAATTTTGGTCGAGTCAGTCCATCCGTCTGCCACCGGTCGGTAAGGCCCCTCTGCTCCATTCTCGCCTCTTAGAGACGGTAATGGACCTTATAGAGGGGAACAATATCATAAGAACATAAGAACATAAGAAATAGGAACAGGAGTAGGCCATACGGCCCCTCGAGCCTGCTCCTCCATTTAATACGATCATGGCTGATCCGATCATGAACTCAGCTCCACTTCCCTGCCCACTCCCCATAACCCCTTATCCCCTTATCCCCTTATCGGTTAAGAACCTGTCTATTTCTCTCTTAAATTTATTCAATGTCCCAGCTTCCACAGTTCTCTGAGGCAGCAAAATCCATAGATTTACAACCCTTTGAGAAAATAAATTTCTGCTCATTTCAGTTTTAAATAGGCGGCCACTTATTCTAAGATTATGCCCCCTAGTTCTAGTCTTCCCCATCAGTGGAAACATTTTCTCTGCATCCACCTTGTCAAGCCCCCTCATAATCTTATACGTTTTGATAAGATCACCTCTCACTCTTCTAAATTCCAATGTGTAGAGGCCCAACCTACTCAATCTTTCCCCATAGGTCAACCCCGCCACCCCCCCACTCCCCCATCTCTGGAATCAACCTAGTGAACCTTCTCTGAACTGCCTCCAAAGCAAATATATCCTTTCGTAAATATGGAAAACAAAACTGCACACAGTATTCTAGGTGTGGCCTCACCAATACCCTGTATAACTGTAGCAAGACTTCCCTGCTTTTATACTCCATCCCCTTTGCAATAAAGGCCAAGATTCTATTGGCCTTCCTGATCACTTGCTGTACCTGCATACTATCCTTTTTGGTCACCTTACTTAAGGAAGGATATACAAGCTTTGGAGGGGGTACAGTGACGATTCACTAGGCTGATTCCGGAGATGAGGGGGTTAACTTATGATGATAGATTGAGTAGACTGGGTCTTTACTCGTTGGAGTTCAGAAGGATGAGGGGTGATCTTATAGAAATATTTAAAATAATGAAAGGGATAGACAAGATAGAGGCAGAGAGGTTGTTTCCACCGGTCGGGGAGACTAGAACTAGGGGGCACAGCCTCAAAATACGGGGGAGCCAATTTAAAACCGAGTTGAGAAGGAATTTCTTCTCCCAGAAGGTTGTGAATCTGTGGAATTCTCTGCCCAAGGAAGCAGTTGAGGCTAGCTCATTGAATGTATTCAAATCACAGATAGATAGATTTTTAACCAATAAGGGAATTAAGGGTTATGGGGAGCGGGCGGGTAAGTGGAGCTGAGTCCACGGCCAGATCAGCCATAACCTTGTTTAGTGGTGGAGCAGGTTCGAGGGGCTAGATGGCCTACTCCTGTTCCTAATTCTTATGTTCTTATGTTCTTATGTTCTTTTGTGTTTCATGCACCAGGACCCCCAGGTCCCGCTGTACTGCAGCACTTTGCAATCTTTCTTCATTTAAATAATAACTCGCTCTTAGATTTTTTCTGCCAAAGTGCATGACCTCACACTTTCCAACATTTTGCTCCATCTGCCAAATTTTTGCCCACACAATTAGCCTGTCTATGTCCTTTTGCAGATTTTTTGTGTCCTCCTCACACATTGCTCTTCCTCCCATCTTTGTATCGTCAGCAAACTTGGCTACGTTACACTCGGCCCCTTCTTCTAAATCGTTAATATAGATTGTAAATAGTTGGGGTCCCAGCACTGATCCCTGTGGCACCCCATTAGTTACTGATTGCCAACCCGAGAATGAACCACTTATCCCGACTCTCTGTTTTCTGTTCGTTAGCCAATCCTCTATCCATGCTAATGTATTACCCCCAACCCGGTGAACTTTTATCTTGTGCAGTAACCTTTTATGTGACACCTTGTCAAATGCCTTTTAGAAATCCAAATATACCACATCCACTGGTTCCCCTTTATCCATCCTGTTTGTTACATCCTCAAAGAATTCCAGCAAATTTGTCAAACATGATTTCCCCTTCATAAATCCAGGCTGAATCTGCCTGACCAAATTTTGCTTTTCCAAATGTCCTGCCACTACTTCTTTAATAATGGACTCCAACATTTCCCAACCACAGATATTAGGCTAACTGGTCTATAGTTTCCTACTTTTTGTCTGCCTCATTTTTTAAATAGGGGCGTTACATTTGAAATTTTCCAATCTGCTGGGACCTCCCCAGAACCCAGGGAATGTTGGTAAATTACAACCAGTGCATCCACAATCCCTGCCGCTACTTCTCTTAATACCCTAGGATGCAATCCATCAGGTCCAGGGGATTTATCTGCCTTTAGTCCCATTATCTTACTGAGTACCAGTTCCTTAGTGATTGTAATTGTGTTAAGTTCCTCCCTTCGCTATAGCCCCTTGACTATCCACTGTTGGAATATTGTTAGTGTTCTCTACTGTAAAGACTGATACAAAATATTTGTTCAGAGTTTCTGCCATCTCCATGTTCCCCATTACTAATTCCCCGGCCTCGTCCTCTAAGGGACCAACATTTACTTTCGCCACTCTTTTCCTTTTTATATATCTATAGAAACTCTTGCTATCTGTTTTTATATTTTGTATTAGTTTACTTTCATAGTCTTTCTTCCCTTGCTTAATCATTTTTTTAGTCATTCTTTGCTGGCTTTTAAAAGCTTCCCAATCTTCTGTGCTCCCACTAGTTTTGGCCATTTGTATGCCCTTGTTTTTAATTGGATACCATCCTTTATTTCTTTAGTTAGCAACGGATGGCTATCTTTTCTCTTACACCTTTTCCTCCTCACTGGAATATATTTTTCTTGGGAGTCCTTAAATGTACACCACTGTTCATCAACCGTCCTACACTTTAATCTATCTTCCTAGTCCACTTTAGCCAACTCTGCCCTCATACCTTCATAGTCTCCTTTATTTAAGCTTAGTTATCATCATCATCATCGGCAGTGCCTCGGAATCGAGGAAGACTTGCTTCCACTCTTAGAATGATTCCTTAGATGGCTAAACAGTCCAATATGAGAGCCACTATCCCAGCCACTGGTGGGATAGACAGTCATTGAGGGTAAGGGAGGGTGGGACTGATTTGCCGCACGTTCTTTCTGCTGCCTGTGCTTGTTTTCTGCATGCATTCGGCAATGAGACTCGAGGCACTCAGCGCCCTCCCGGATGCTCCTCCTTAGTACGCTGGTTAGAGATTCAACTTTCTCACCTTCCATCTGAATTTGAAATTCAATCCTGCTATGATCACTCATTCCAAGGGGATCCTTTACTAGGCCATTGTTTATTAATCCTGTCTAATTACACAGGAACGGATCTAAGATAGCCCTAAATGTTCATAAAATTGAAATTATTTTTTTGAGGCTGTTTACTTGTGAGTAGCATAATACATATTAATCTAACACAGCGCAGAAACAATTTGAATTGTTCAAGATAAAAATAGAAAGTGCTCGAAATATACAAAAGTTTTATATTTGCAGACGATAGATATACTCTCTGTGTAGTCACTGTATAGTTGCATAAGATGGAGATTGTTACCTGATGTACTATCAACACTGTGTATATACTATGCTGGCACCACTAGAGGGCACAACTGGTGGAGACCGGGGTTTCTTGCCCCTGTGGCAGAGGCTGTCCACCAGAGGGCACTGCAGTGGGAGACCTGAAGGTCACCTGCATACATGTGCAGGACCCAGTATAAAAGGCTGCCCACCATGCTTGTGCCTCACTCTGGAGTTACGAATAAAGGACCAAGGTCACTACAGTTTGAGTACAACACATTGCCTCGTGGAGTCATTCATAAGTGCATTACAGACATAACAACTGGCGATGAGAATACGGACTTTCACACGATTGTGGCTACCTTTGGCACACTAAAAGACTTCGCAGAGGGTGATGATTGGGATGCCTTCACAGAAAGGTTCGAGCAATATTTTGTGACAAACGACCTTGCAGGGGAGATGGACACATTGGCAGAGAAGCGCAAGGCTATACTGCTGACCAGTTGTGGGCCCGAGGTCTACCGCCTCGTCAGGGACTTGCTGGCACCCACGAAGGCCAAGGATAGACATACGATGAGCTGACTGAACTAATTCGCGACCAACTTAAACCAAAACAGAGTATCCTCACAGCCAGGCACAGATTCTACACTCACTGCAGACCTGAGGGCCAGGAGATTGCAAAATATGCTGCCGACCTCAGGAGACTTGCAGCACCGTGTGATTTCGGCAGGCGCCTCAACGAAGCATTGCGAGACATCTTCATTATGGGAATTGGCCACGAGGGCCTCCTTCACAAGCTATTATCTGCCGACACCACAGTCAACCTGCAGAAGGCCATCAGCATCAGTCAGGCATTGATGACCTCGACCTGAGCACAAAGCAAATTATTCATCATGTGGACTCAAACCCGGCAAGTACTGTGCACAGAATGATGCCTTTCACAGGCAAGACTGTAGAACGTGGCTCTGCCCAGGGTAGAGAGCACAGACCTCAGGGTTCCAGAACTCAGAGTCCACCGTGGGGTGCTAATCGAGTAGCACTATGCTGGCATTGCGGATCCAATGGAAATGGAAAGACCTCTTCACTCCAGCAATCGATGTCCCCCGTGCTCAGGAGCAGAGCAAAACCTCACCTTCGCTTGGGCCAGGCACCAGAGAACAGACCAGCGCAGCAGCTGAGGCACAGACCGTCCATCACGACTGCATGGCAATGATCCGACCAGAATGACCTAAAAGTACCTTCCCGGCTCCAGTGGCAGGACTCCTGGGGAGGAAGATCGAATTCACAAGCACTCTTCCAGCTTTTGTGGCAGAATCACGGGAGAGAAAGTTCAAGGCAGTCAACCATGAGGACAGAGGCAAGATGGCGTCCCTGCTGCAGCGAGGTGCAGCGTGGCTGAAAAAAAAGATGGCCTCGGCCATATCACGAGGTGCAACGCTGAGGGACCAACACATGGGCCCCAAGTTTCCACATGATTTGCTCCTGATTTTTAGGAGCAACTGGTAGAGAACGGAGTATCTTAGAAATCGCAATTCTCCACATTTAAGTTTTCTGCAGTTCTAGTCAAGTAGAACAGTTTCACTTTTGAACAGAAGTTTTTTTTCAAAAGGGGGCGTGTCCGGCCACTCACACCTGATTTGAAAGTTTCCACAGTGAAAACGTACTCCAAACTAACTTAGAATGGAGCAAGTGAAGATTTTTGTAGGCCTGAAAAAACCTTGTCTGCACATTAAAAAATCAGGCGCAGGTTACAAATTAGGCGTCGGGAACAAGGTGGGGGGGGGGGGGGGGAAGGGAAGTCATTACATTCTACAATAAATCCTTAGTTATACTTATACAAGTATTATACAAATAATTCCAACCTGAATAAAAATTTATAAGCTAAGAAAAGATTAAATAAACCATGTTCCTACCTGTGTGAAAGTGCTTCAGGCAGGGAGAAGACTGCAGGAAGCCTCACAAGTTGAGGCAGCCGTTCCCGACGGCAGGGAAACGGCTGCCTCAACTTCTGAGGCTTCCTGCAGCCTTCTCACTGCTGCAAGATGCCTCAGTGCTGATCATGGAAGGGCAATGTGGTTTTATTAAAAAATGTGAAAAATTGAACAGCTACAAAGAACTACAAAAATGGCTGAGTGCCAATGTTTCCTTCACACTGCGCGTGCGTGAACGCTCCAACGCGCACGCGCAGGGTTGCCGGCACGAAAAAAACTCATTTAAATGATACCCGCCCCCTCCTACTTACAAAATCGGCGCGAGTGGTAGGCTCCGCCCCCTGGGCGCCGCGCCAAGCTGACATCGAGCTGCAAAGCGCTCGAGAATAGCGCTTTTTTTTCAGGCGCCGTTTTCGGCGCGACAAAACGGGTGCACAGCTCGGAGGGGCGCCTGTTTTGCCGCGTGTGGAAACTTGGGGCCATGGTGTCTAACAAACGATTTGATTGGGGTAAAGCCAGCAGGATTCTCTTAAAGGAGACCTGAAATCAACTGAACTTAAAGAGATATTGAATGTATGGCAATCAATTGTAACGAACCGATTAAGATTGTGCACAAAATGTTGTTGCGAGATGTCGGGAATAGAGTGACCCCAAAAGTAGCAAGTGAGTGAATTCGGGAGGGTAAAGACGCTGATCCTGATACCCTGCCCCAGGTCTATCCCACGCTGCAGGCACCCGATGGCACTATTCGCTATGGACTTGGAATGAAACCGGCGCCAATACGCGCAGTCGGCCGCCGTTGCCCACCACCCGGGTGGAGACGACGCAGCCCCCAGACCCAGTCACTACCTCGGCCATGTCTGGGAGCGAAAGGTCAGAACCTGCGCGTTCCCCAAATGGGACCTGGAACAGCCAGGTTCCCAACACGGTTAGAGAGCAGGCAGAAGATTCTGCAGCCCTCAAAGGAGGACAGGGAGGCCACACACATCTGTGGCTCTGCCCACCACTAGGCAACAGCAAAGGTCCCGAGTCCTGGCTAGGTGAACGAACCAAGCCCACCCCGCTAGCAGGGGGCGCAGCACCGCCATTAGACGACTAGGACCCCGTCCGGTTGCTCTAGAACCCGCATCATCGCATACCTGTACTACTACTTCAGTACTTACCATGACTGAACCATGAATGCAATCTACCCAATCCTGGTGCACGGCCATAAAACGTAACAAATGTAAGAGACTGAACCAAGGTGTCACGATACAAACTGTAACTTCCTTTCTTTGTAATTGCACTGTGTCTGATTCTTTTTGTCAAAATAACGGGCCTGCTGCATGACCTCATTGTGGGCTTGGGGGGGGGGAAATGGATGTATGTAGCCATGGGCACACACATGGATCACACCCAGAACCCACTGGACCCTCCATTGCATCATCGAACCATCCAAACTGGTAACCACTACCCAACGTTGTGGCAAAACGACTCGGAGAGAGCCAAGCTGAAGCATAGCCAAGGTGCAAGGGCTATTGGCACAAGCCTGGGGAGAGCTAAGCCAGAGCACATAGTGCAAAGGTAATCGGCACAAAGGACTTGGGGGAGAGTGATGTTATATATGCAAACTATAGATATACTCTCTGTGTAGTCACTGTATAGTTGCATCAGATGGAGACTTGTTACCATCAATAAGGTTTACACTGTGTATATACTATGCTGGCACCACTAGAGGGTGCAACTGGTGGAGACCGGGGTTTCCTGCTCCTGTGGCAGAGGCTGTCCACCAGAGGGCACTGTGGTGGGAGACCTGAGGGTCACCTGCATCAGTGTGCAGGACCCAGTGTAAAAGGCTGCCCACCATGCTTGTGCCTCACTCTGGAGTTATGAATAAAGGACCAAGGTCACTACAGTTTGAGTAAAACACATTGCCTCACGGGGTCATTCATAAGTGCATTACAGACATAAACAAACAAGTGGAACTTTTTGTTGAAACAAAAAAGATAGGGTTAATGGGGGAAATTTTCACCCCAAAACACAAGTGGGTTAGAGTCAGTGGCAATTTAAAATAGTAGAACTCTGAATCTCGGCCCCGACCCACCTCCAACCCACCCACTTCCAGTTTTAATTGAGGCAGGACAGTGGTGGGCGGTTTGACACTTTAAATATTATAATGAGGCTGCATGCCTCATTTTGAAGCTCCATTTTAAATTTAGCTCTGGCTGGCTGGGTTTCCCAGGCCCTGGGAAACCTGTCTGCTAAAGGAAGGTTAGGACTGCTCGATCCAGGAGATAAGCACCTATCGTGCCTCGCCAACCACTCCCCTCCACCCCACTGATCAGACAACCCGCCCGAATCTTCTGATCTTCCCCGACCTCACCTCCGAGGCCTCCAACCCTCCTGCCCCCATGAGGCCTCTAATCTCCAATCGCCCCTCCGGCATTCCGACACCCCGGGCCTGCGATCCCTTTCCCCTTCCCCCGGCCTCCAACCTCCCCGCTGTCCTTCGGTCCTCGGCCCCCGACCTCCTCCGACCTTCCGACCCCCGGGCCTCTCTGATCCCCGGCTTTCCTAACCCTCCAGCCCCCGACAATCCCCGGCCATCCTACCACCCTCGATCTCCGATCCATCCCTCCTTCCTCTCTGCTAGCCGCCCAACAGCCAGCCAGCCTGCCTCTCAGTTTAGCTGGCTGTGGATGGGGAAAAAGAGAAACAAAATGTTAATCAGAGCCACGTTTTCCAACCGCATTCCAGCCACGCCCGCCCCCTGCTCCCTACCTGCCTCCAAATTAAAATCCCAACCGTTTAATGTTTCAGGTAGAGACTCTAACCTTAAAATTAGGGCTAGACTGTTCAGGAGTGATGTCAGGATGCACTTTGTCATACAAAGGGTAGTGAAAATCTGGAACATTGAACCCCCCTCAAAAAAAAATATGTTGAGGCTAGGCCAATTGAAAATTTCATAACTTAGATTGATAGATCATTGTTAGGCAAGAGTATTAAGGGTTACGGAAACAAAACGTGTAAATTGAGTTAAGATGCAGATCCGCCATGATTTAATTGAATGGCAGAACAGGCTCAAGGGTCTGAATGGCCTACTCCTGTGCTTATATTCCTATCAGAACCATATCTCTATTTCAACTATGTACTTTTGTCGGATTTTATACATTTGTTTGGGATTTCCAGCATTCTGTTTTTTTATAACATTTTGAATTCTTTAGCATGTAGAAATATCCCCTGCTTTGCAAGTTGTGCTACAACTTAATATTTAGTCATATAGTTTGATTTTAAGAATGCTCTTGCAATTTTCCCCACATTTATCATGTGCTACAATGAATGTGTCTAATGGATCAGAGAGAATTCTTCATGCACTACAGGTACGTGAAACATTAGAGATAAACATCCTTCCACCTCCAGTGATTTGCCATGTTACTCATCGTGCTCTTGCAGATTTGACTAAGTGTCCTTGTTTCATAGTGACGGGGTTGGAGGTACAGATGGAGCCTGTCAGTAAACCTTGTTAATGTAACAAGGTATACTGTTAGACGAACACGGCACCTGATTCCATCACTTCTCCAGTCAACAGTGCTGACACCTCCTCTTTCTGCAGCATCAGGTTTTCCAGGATGTGGCCTTACATTGTTAACCATGACCTTCGCTGTTGGAATATAAAGTACCCGGCATGCTTACTGACAAAATCACATCCCTCTCTGGAGGCAGCCTTAAGAAAAAAACGTACTATTTTAAAAGGTTTCAGATAGCGTTCTGTCTGCATGGCAACCATATCAAATATTGTGCATAGATAAAATGTCTCTTAAATTGCCATTCTCCAGTCCTCTCAGTTTTGTAAAAGCACATTCCTGATATTTACCAGATTTTCTTTATTGTTTGTCTAATGCCTTGTATAATGAAAGTCCCCATTACTCTAATAGACTGAAAACATACATCAATGACCTTAATGTTATACAAAGTATATATCTTGCATAAAAATATTTTTTGTTATAAAGGACATTATGGCCTAAAAATTCGATCGTGCCATGCCCATTTTTCAGATGTAAAGTGGTCACCTAATCATCCAATATGGTACATGTTCATTACATGGTGGAATGTGTCATCCATTAAGGTAAAGGCCAAAAAAGAGGTGTCGCAGGGCCCCTGGAAAAACAGGCCTTATGCCCTTTGCATATACAGATAGAGGATCTAATGCCTGTTTATTTGTATTTATTAATTCACAGCGTGTCGCTGGCAAGGCCAGCATTTAACGCCCATCCCTAATTGCCCTTGAAACACAGTGGCCTGAAATTCAAATCCTATTTACCAGCGAGCTGCCTGCGATGACCAGCATATGTTTGCAGCTCGTCGCTCTCCAGTAAATGCAGCCCAATATCAGCTGGCTTCGGGCCTACCCATTTCATCACAGGGATTGTTCCCTGTGCCCAGTTTGTACTGGCTGTCACAAACCAGTTTCTAGGCCTGTGGCTTTGGGCTTGCTGAAACAAATGACAGCTCATTTTGACCTTCTTAGTGTATGGTTATTAAAATAGTTGAAGTAGTGACTGTAGACTGAGAATTCCAGCACCTACTCACAAGCAGCCTCTAACACCTCCTCATGGCATTTTAAAATCCTTTCTCCTGTGTTAGCAGCCTGCTTGATTTGGATTTGTGTCACTGTAGAAGCATTCACTTCCCTCGCTGAGATTTCTGACAATATTCCCACAAGGCCTACGCACTGAGAAAGATGAGTAAAGCAATACTTTTGACATCCCACATAATGGAATTGAGTTCCATGTCAGTGTGTCCTAAAGGTCAGAGATTAGTACTGATATTAATTTCTACAGTTTTATGTCTGTGTTAATGCCATTAGAAGGAGATCATATTGTCTTTTGGTATACGGTTATTGCTGGCTTCTCATAGCAAGCTCTTACCGTGTCGCTTAATTGCTTAGTACTGACAGCATTGAAACCTGGGGCCACTTCAGGGCACCAATTAAAGAATTGTGAAGGGCAAATCCATGCCAACTGCCGAGTAAAGTATACTGGTGAATGGATTTTTCCAATTAATGGCAACAAGCAACATCATCTTAAAATAGCACCGAAGATATAACTGTTCTTGCAGCATTATTAAGTCGACTTGTAAAGTGTGTAACATTTGCTGCTGTGATATTTTGAGCAGAACTTTTGCAGATATTAATTTAGCAAAGACACGAGAAATCGGCTGGATAGTTGGAAATTAGCAGGAGAGGTTGTTTCATTAGTGGGTTGGTAGGATGTTGGTCGTGTCTACTATTTTCCACATGGTGAATTCCCAATTTAATGTCCTGTCACAGTTAGGTACAGAGTTGAGGCCACGAGCTTCTACACAAGGAGGGACTGAGTCACTTTTGTATGGGCTCAGGAAGACAAATGTATAGAATTCCATTTCAATGAAATTCAGTGTCATCTCAACAGTGGTGGAAAGTGCTTCTGAGATTGTTCATTCATCTCCATATTGTTTACAGTGATCCAACTACAACAACCTCATCATCATAGGCAGTCCCTTGGAATCGAGGAAGACTTGCTTCCACTCCTATAATGAGTTCTTTGGTGGTGGAACAGTCCAATACGAGAGCCACAGACCCTGTCACAGGTGGGACAGATATCCATCGGAGGAAGGGGGTTTACTACACACTCCTTCCGCTGCCTGCACAACTTGTATTTATATAGCGCCTTTAAAGTAGTGAAATGTCCCAGGGGGCTTAACGGGAGGATTATGCGATAAAAATTTGACACCGAGCCACACAAGTAGAAATTAGCGCAGGTGACCAAAAGCTTGCTCAAAGGGATATGTTTTAAGGAGCATCTTGAAGGAGGAACGAGAAGTAGAGGTTTAGGTAAGGAATTCCAGAGCTTGGGGCCTAGAAAAGAGAAGGCACAGTTACCAATGGTTGAGCGATTACAATCAGGGATGCTGAAGAGGGCAGAATTAGAGGAGCACAGACATTTTGGGGGGGTTGTGGGGCTGGAGAAGATTACAGAGATAGGGAGAGGCGAGGCCATGGAGGGATTTGAAAATAAGGATGGGAATTTTGAAATCGAGACGTTGCTTAACCAGAAGCCACAGGGGTGATGGATGAACGGGACTTGGTGCGAGTTTGGACATGGGCAGCTGAGTTTTGGATCACCTCCAGCCAGGAGTGCGTTGCAATAATTAAGTCTAGAGGTAACAAAGGCATCGATGAGGGTTTCAGCAGCAAATGAGCTGAGGCAAGGGTGGAGATGGATGAAGTTATGGTGATGGAAATAGGCGGTCTTAGTTATGCTGCGGATATGTGGTCGAAAGTTCATTTCAGGGTCAAATATGACACCAAGGTTGCGAACAATCTGCTTCAGCCACAGACAGGAGTTGGGGAGAAGGATACAGTCAATATCTAGGAAATGGAGTTCGTGGCGGGGACCGAAAACTATGGCTTCGGTCTTCCCAATAATCAATTGGAGAAAATTTCTCCTCATCCAGAACTGGATGTCGGACAAGCAGTCTGACAATTTAGAGACGATGGAGGGGCCAAGAGAAGTGGTATTGAGGTAGAGCTGGGTGTCATCAGTGTACATGTGAAAACTAATGCTGTGTTTCCAGATGATGTCGTCAAGGAGCAACATGTAGATGAGAAAATCAGAGGCTAAGAGGTAGCATGCACTGTACTGGCTTAAGACCCAGGGGCACTGGGTTAAGGGAAGAGGCAAAACAGATTGTTAATTCTATATACAAAACACCTGGCCTTAGCTACACCCTATGCATTCTTGTGCATAGAAACATAGAAACATAGAAAATAGGTGCAGGAGTGGGCCATTCGGCCCTTCGAGCCTGCACCACCATTCAATATGATCATGGCTGATCATGTACTTCAGTACCACATTCCTGCTTTTTCTCCATATCCCTTGATCCCTTTAGCCGTAAGGGCCACATCTAACTCCCTTTTGAATATATCTAATGAACTGACCTCAACAGGCCTAATTGCATCTCCCCTTTTACTAATCTGTCATCATTCAGATAATAAACTGCCTTCCTGTTTTTACCACCAAAGTGGATAACCTCACATTTATCTACATTATTCCGCATCTGCCATGTATTTGCCCACTCGCCTAACCTGTTCAAATCACCCTGCAGCCTCTTAGTATCCTCCTCACAGCTCACACTGCCACCCAGCTTAGTGTCATCTGCAAGCTTGGCGATATTACATTCAATTCCTTTGTCTAAATCATTGCATTACATAAGTCAGTACATTACCCCCGATACTATGTGCTTTAATTTTGCACACTAATCTCTTGTGTGGGACCTTGTCAAAAGCCTTTTGAAAGTCTAAATACACCACAACCATTGGCTCCTAATGGCTTGATATAGAATGGGACTATCCTAGAATTATAAACAAATTACAACACGGAAACAGGCCAAACCAGACCGTGTTGGTGTTTATCCTCCATATGAGCAGTAATACTAATCCCTTCTACCGATGATATTTCCATATTCCTTCATCCCCCTTTTTTTCAGACAACCATCTTAAATATTGATATGGCCTCTGCTTCAATCACTAACTCTGGTAATGCATTCCACTGCAGAAGGCCTGCCCTCTCAGGCAGGGATGATGCATGGCTTAACGGGGCCTGTACCGGTTCTGTCAGAATGTAGCATACGGTGAGCGATAACTCTGATTCTCCAGCTAGCTTCAACACTACACCAAGAAATATGGCTAAAGGTCAGAGCTTCAGAATACAAATCTTTAAAAAAGCAGTGTAAAAATAACTGTACTTCTAGGAAGGTTCGCAAATACAGAAGATCCGTTTCTGATGAACAAAATTTTAAGATAGTTCTATCTAAAATGGAGGCAGGTCCATGCTTCCTCTCACTCTCTCCCTGTCTTTCTGCCTGTCTGTGTCCAATCAGAAAACACCACCTATTGGTGGGAAAATGGTAAGACAGCATATGGTGGCCACAAACTGTCAAAAAGCTGCAACCATTACAGGGCCTTTCAAGGAAGAACAAAGAGTAGGTAATAACTTGACTGGAATCCCAGGCTATCTGAGAAACTGAGTGGAATGGCTATAAGATGAGTAGTTGAAACAATTGTACAAGGTTATGCTTTAAATTGTTGCAAAAACAATACTGTGAATAGCAATGGCTTTGAGACAGAAGCCAATCTTTCTAGTATCCTACCAGCTTCTCAGATCTTTCTTTCACTAGTAGTCGAGCACCACACTGGTTCATTTAAATAAAAATAATAAAAATATTAAATTTGAACCTTGTTATATATAATTATATCAGTGTATATGATATATTATATATTAAATTATAATATATTAGATCATATTTTAAATTTAGCTAATAAATTATATGATATTCTTGAAGAGACTGGGGTTGCTGTCAAAGATATATTAGAGTAATCCTTGGCACTCAGAGAAAGATTCGCTGAACCTATGTATTTAGATGGCTGGGAGTTGACCTCGTGTGAGCAAGTCAATTTGTGGAAGTGTAGGGGAGGTGGTTGGGATTGAGGTAGGAACTGCAGCAAGTTTGTTAAGTGGCGATAGAGAAAATTCGCATATATGATTTCAATTCTTTGTAATTATTGTTTTGCTAGAATGTGGTTATCAATTTATAATTCCATTTCTTTAAAATAAATAAAGTGTGGTATCGAGAAACGTAACATTTATACAAGATATAAAAAAAACATAAAGACAAATGCAGTGTCTTAAAGTTTTAAAAAAACAGCTATAAGTTCACAATCCATATTTCCTATCAATAATTTAGATAATCTAGTATTATTTTGCACAGTATTTGTGTTATTTTGCATGCACATCTCATTTACCCACCAGCTTTAATAATTCTGCAAAAATATGGTGTACGAAATGGAAATGAATTTTCACAGTACATTTCTGCATAATGTTGAGCCCATTACGCTTCCTCCCCAGACAGTGCTACAGAGAACTGGCTGTGAATTGAGCCGGATTAAAGCATTATTTCAGTCCTGACAGTATTGCACTTGAATGCCATAATACCGAAGGAATAACCTTTATTATAGATGTAGTTTTAAAAACCCCTATCCATAGTTAAGAACAAGCATTGTGTCCTTATATGGATCAAGCATAAACATATAAATAATTAATAATCAGTATTAAAAATGAGACATTTTGTCACTAGAATTGGATGACAAGATGCACTGTTGAGTGAGTGATTTCAGTCACTTACATTTGGCTGATTTGATTATATGTAAATTGCTAATACTGCGCATGTCTGCCAAGGGAACAAAATGTGGACGTTGTCGGGGTAACTTTAACTTAACTCGCTAGGCGGGAATCCCACGGGATCGGGTGGAATGCTGGTTTTACACCTCACCTGATAGGGAGTAACATCAGGCGGGTGGGGGAGGTAAAACCATCGTAGCACCCATTCCCGCCAGTTTCCCGATGGGCAGAATGGTTAAAATTCCCCCCACAGGAGGACTAGTTGGACGTGTTCACGTTTGTACTTTTCACCTATGCAGGAAAAGACAACTGATAGACATAGAGACAAAGAAATTAACTGTCACATGCCAGTCCAATGGAAAGCATGTTATATTGTAAAATAGTTGACAAGTATGGGAAACCGCCTCCGAAATCTACTGATGAGAATTCACATCTTACAGATTATACCTTGAAAAACAAATATGAAGAAAGGCTGAGGCGGGGATCTATATAGTTTGAAAGTAAAGGAAAAATTTAAAAAAGGCTTTCCAAGCTTGTACTATGCAGTTAGGCCTCAGGCTCCTCTGTGATTTATGTGTTCATCTGTGAAGTATCTCTGGCACCAGCCTCTGGGTATAGTCAAGAGTATCCGAGCTACCAAATCAGGCAATTTGATCTGCCCATGGGACTGGGCTTTACACAGAAAAAAACACATTTACTTTATAATCCAAGTACAGGCAATCTGGTAGACTGGTAGAGTGGAATTATTTGGCAAAATAAAGTAGGCTGCAAACAGCAAAGCATAAATGCATTTAAATTTTAAATTAAATGGATTGAGTTTAGTTAAAATGATATTTGTCGCTAATATATGTGTTTTAATTATCTTACTTACCCTGTTGTGACGTTGTGCTGGTGTAGTAGTTTCAAATTTCAAGCCAGCTCAATAGAGGTGCTCTTACAGTGGGATATTTTGATGGAATTTAATACGTTATTATTTTTCAGACCAGATTGTGAATCATTAAAAATAAAGTAAGTGACTTGAGTTGCAGCACACATTAAAGAAGCAGGACAAAGGGCGTCTTGGGTAATTATAAAGATGTATCTGGGCTCTTGTTACTTTTGACAAAGCTGTTTTCATGATTAATGGCATGCACTTGTTTATAAACCCTTTTTTGCACAGGAACAGCTAGGAGCATTTTTCATACTGCTTCATTATTAGATAAATATCACGCAGACACAACCTAAGCTGAGGGCCACTGACCTCTGCACATTAACCTACTTTCTCATATTTAACTTTATGTAATTTCCATATTGACCTAAGAATATATTTGAAAGCATCTTCTGAAAATGGCATTCTTGATTATTTCATTAAAAATATCAAAGCACCCATTGGTTTAGATAAACATTAATGGAGCTGCGCCGATCTGCATAGTTTATCTCTCCATGTGGTCTATTTTTAAAAGCCCTCCCTTGCTTTAGAGAAATCTCACTGTTTTGGTGAAAATGTTCCTGGTGATTTGTACTTGTTGTGAGACTATCTTACTGTTGCAATCAACCCATCAGATGAGCTATGTAAATAGTATGATGATAACACATGAGGTGCAACTAGAAGATAAGTCAGTTTGATTAGTTGCAATCGTGCAGAAGCTAAAATTGAAGATTATTTCTGAAACTAAAGAAAAGTCTGGGTCCAACTTCCCCGAAAAAGAAAGATTTAAAAAAGAATCCTTTCCACAATTGCATCTCTTTCGCTTCACTGCAAATGGAGGTGGTGTAGGCCACAGATAACGTATTATTGCAGTCATCCTCCATCACAGCACCTGACAACTCTACATCCCTGAGTAAGTCTCTTATGTTTTCTATGAATGTACGTTGCTTTAGGTCAATAAAAGTTTTCTAGTATTGGAGCAATCTTATAGATTTAGAAGAAAGAATATAGGTTTGAGGTACTAACTGTCGGGATGCCCTTTAGTTTAACTTGAGTAAGGAAATGTTGTATTTTGAAATAATTGAAAAGCTCACTATTTTGACATATAAAATATTACATTACTTCATCAGCTGTTTGACATTATTGGCAACAACAAATTGTCTTGTTTGGGAATGCCTTCACTTCCCAATTAACGACTCTGGGGCCATTTGCTCAATTTGGGTTGGAGTGCTTGTGAGCGAATCTAGGGGAAGGTAGGGTTTGTGAAAAGATTTATGTGTACCTTCTGTACTCTTAGAGATTTCAGATCATCGGGAAACTCTACAAGGCCAAAGTAACATCTGCTTGTCTACAAAGGAGGTGTTTAATAGGTAGTGGGGAGGAAAACATCTCTGTACTGTGCCCTATTCTTCCATGTGGTTGCATGCTGAAGCTTTGTCACCCAATAGGGAAGATGAGCTTTTCAGTTCATTGTAAAGTATCTTTTAGAACCCAAAATAAATGGGATTTGTGCCCAGCTCTTGGAACCTTCATAAGGGATAGCATTTACAATCACTTTAAATGAAGAGGTCAATCTGGGCCAGGTGTTTTCATCTGGGTGCATTTACACCACATGTTAGCATTAATGTGAATTACTTATGTAATGGTACATTGGATGTACGGGCTGATCTAACTCCAAAGTGAAATTAAGTGAGACTTGCTCCCCCACTTCACTCTGGTATCAGATCAAGCCCTGATTTTTTTTTTTTTTTTTTAATTCGTAGCCAATCGTTCCAATTCTTTGTCAAATCACAAACGCCAGAGGTCACCTTGCACACGCCAAGGATCACTCTGCGCCAATGCTCTTAGCCAAAAGGCCTAGAGCCACTGCACCGTTCCTGGAAGCACGGCAATACCAGGTTCGTGCCATGGAGGTGGATGGGTCAGGTCCCCCACACACCTCCGTGGTGCCAAATTCAGGCTGCACTTCCACTACAGAGGAAGTTGTGTGAGGTGAGACTCCCTGTGCAAAGCCTCACTCAATACAAAGGATTGGAAGTCAAAGTTGCTGCGCTTAATTCACTGAGCTGCTGGGGAGGAACTTGCCTGCCCGATTCTCTGATCCACGTTCCCACCAAACCAGGCTTCTAAGTGGAGCATTAAATGTATCCTCAAAACTGCAGCTTTGTTGCGAAGTGAAACAACTGCGCACCAACCCAATGTAGTCTTATATCAGGTTTTCTTTTATTGTGTGCAGTGTCTGTGTTGAAGCATAAGGGTAAAAGAGTTAATTCTGTTATACTGACAGTTGCTACTGAGCATGAGTTATTAACCAAACATTGTGAAACAGGGAAGTGACGAAACCTGTCTTTTTACCTTTGTATTACACGCAAAGTATTTTTTGCTATTTGGGACAAATGTGAAACCAGCCAAGGCTAAAGTCTGTCACTTGCTGAGTACGAGCGACACCCGCTGATTGAGGAGATCAGAGAAGTGGTAAAACTGTCATGTTTATCTGGCAGAAACTGCTGTTGATGTATTGCAAACGTCTGTATTAAAAAGACTAGTGTGAGCGGACCAGTTGTAGAGAAGAAATCTGGACAAGAGAGGCTTGACCTAGGATTGGTAGTGGAGGCATAGAGCGCGACGAACACGACCTCTACCCAGCACCAAAATGGGTATTATGGTTCTTGTACTGTGTTGTTAACTACTGCTTACCTGCGTTAATCCTGGTGTGGAACTAATAAAATATCACTCGAACAAAGATGGTGTCAGATCATATTATTGGACAGGGGGGAAATCTGTACACCTATGATTGTTGTATAAATGCACTCAGCAGAGGAGGACAAAGGGGTTAATTAAGAGGGAGAAAATAGAGTACGAGAAGAAGCTTGCCGGGAACATAAAAACTGACTGCAAAAGCTTTTATAGATATGTGAAGAGAAAAAGATTAGTGAAGACAAACATAGGTCCTTTGTAGTCGCATTCAGCTGAATTTATAATGGGGAACAAAGAAATGGCAGACCAATTGCACAAATACTTTGGTTCTGTCTTCACGAAGGAAGACACAAATAATCTTCCGGAAGTACTAGGTGACCGAGGGTCGAGTGAGAAGGAGGAACTGAAGGATATCCTTATCAGGCGGGAAATTGTGTTAGGGAAATTGATGGGATTGAAGGCCGATAAATCCTGATAGTCTGCATCCCAGAGTACTTAAGGAAGTGGCCCTAGAAATAGTGGGTGCATTGGTGATCATTTTCCAACAGTCTATCAACTCTGCGTCAGTTCCTATGGACTGGAGGGTAGCTAAATTAACACCACTTTTTAAAAAGGGAGGGAGAGAGAAAGCGGGTAATTATAGACTGGTTAGCCTGACATCAATAGTGGGGAAAATGTTGGAATCAATTATTAAGGATGAAATAGCAGTGCATTTGGAAAGCAGTGACAGGATCGGTCCAAGTCAGCATGGATTTATGAAGGGGAAATCATGATTGACAAATCTTCTGGAATTTTTTGAGGATGTAACTAGTAGAGTGGACAAGGGAAAACCAGTGGATGTGGTGTATTTAGACTTTCAAAAGGCTTTTGACAAGGTCCCACACAAGAGATTGGTGTGCAAAATCAAAGCACATGGTATTGGGGGTAATATACTGACGTGGATCGAGAACTGGTTGGCAGACAGGAAGCAGATAGTCGGGATAAACTGGTCCTTTTCAGAATGGCAGGCAGTGACTAGTGGGGTGCCGCAGGGCTCAGTGCTGGGACCCCAGTTCTTTACAATATACATCAATGATTTAGATGAAGGAGTTGAGTGTAATATATCCAAGTTTGCAGATGACACTAAACTGGGTGGTGGTGTGAGCTGTGAGGCGGACACTAAGAGGCTGCAGGGTGACTTGACAGGTTAGGTGAGTGGGCAAATGCATGGCAGATGCAGTATAATGTGGATAAATGTGAGGTTATCCACTTTGGGGGCAAAAACACGGACAGAATATTATCTGAATGGCGGCAGATTAGGAAAAGGGGAGGTGCAACGAGACCTGGGTGTCATGGTTCATCACTCATTGACAGTTGGCATGCAGGTACAGCAGGCGGTGAAGAAGGCAAATGGCATGTTGGCCTTCATAGCGAGGGGATTTGAGTATAGGAGCAGGGAGGTCTTACTGCAGTTGTACAGGGCCTTGGTGAGGCCTCACCAGGAATAGTGTGTTCAGTTTTGGTCTCCTAATCTGAGGAAGGACGTTCTTGCTATTGAGGGAGTGCAGCGAAGGTTCACCAGACTGATTCCCGAGATGGCTGGACTGACATATGAGGAGAGACTGGATCAACTGGGCCTTTATACATTGGAGTTTAAAAGGATGAGAGGGGATCTCATAGAAACATATAAGATTCTGACAGGATGGGACAGGTTAGATGTGGGTAGAATGCTCCCGATGTTGGGGAAGTCCAGAACCAGGGGACACAGTCTTAGGATAAGGGGTGGGCCATTTAGGACTGAGCTGAGGAGAAACCTCTTCACTCAGAGAGTTGTTAACCTGTGGAATTCCCTGCCGCAGAGAGTTGTTGATGCTAGTTCATTGGATATATTCAAGTGGGAGTTGAATATGGCCCTTACGGCTAAAGGGATCAAGGGGTATGGAGAGAAAGCAGGAAAGGGGTACTGAGGTGAATGATCAGCCATGATCTTATTGAATGGCCTACTCCTGCATCTATTTTCTATGTTTCTATGTTTGTATGTTTCAATGCTTTGGCATATCTCAGCCAAGAAAAGGATTGGAGCGATCAAACAAACTGATGGCTTTAAATTTACTAATGAAATTCTGAATAGATTTGTCTGTTTAAGGCCATGATATAAATGTCATGAGCAGAGACATTCCCAGGACTGGGGTGGGGGCCAGTTTCAGTGCTGCAATTGGTCATAAAAGAAGGAACCAGAATATTTTTGTTATTCTCCACCTCTCAGAGCTTAGTGGAATCACTAACTCCTGTTTGTCACCCCTTCTGCTCAAGTAGGCAGTAAAAAGCACAGCGAGCTGACCAAAATATTTAAATTCCAAAATAATTCCAAGGTTTTAGACTGGGTCAGGGACGTTGCCGGTGGCCAGACAAAAGTTCCACTCTGCCCAAGTCCACTCTCCAAAGCCTCCCCAGGAATGTCTTGTCCATGATATTCATGGCATCATAGAATCATAGAATAGTACAGCAAAGATGGAGGCCATTTGGCCCATTGATTCTGAGCTGGCTCTTTTAAAGGGCAATCCAGTTAGTCCCACTCCCACTCGTTCTCCATATCCCGGCAATTTTTTCACCTTCAAATGTTTATCCAGTTCATTTTTGAAAGATACTATTGAATCTGTATCCACCTTCTGATCAGACAGTGCATTCTAAATCCTAGCCACTCGTTGGCCACGATTTCGGCAACAATGGCGAGACAGGTGCGGCCGGCATTGCTGGCTTGTGGGGAATGCGCTCTCGGCTCCATCCATCCACCCTCTCAACACAATTTTACGATGATTGAGCTTGTTAAGCCCACCCTGTGAGGTTCCCAGCCAATTAACAGGAAGCCGGTCTGATGACATCATCTGATGGCTCAACCGGTTTCCTTATAGAGATAATGACCAACTTTTGTCCGTGCTCGACAGCATTGAGGTGCTGCAAACACTGACAATGACTGCACAAAGGTGCATGGCTGCACCCAGGCTCTCCCATCACTCCCTCCAGACGCTTATGGAGGGAGTCACAGCATGCATGGAGGTTGTCGTCCCTTCCAATGAATGGAAGAGACCTACCCAGGACACCAACACAGCCTGGCACAAGCACGGATGTTGTCAGAAGGACCTGGCTGCAGTGGCACAAACCTTTTAATGATCTCAGTAGATAATAAAACGTTACTTCAAAGCCACACTCAAACCTCATCCTGCTGTGCCACTCACATCCCCATCACTCTGCATTCCCTACCCTTCTCCTCCACACCCTTACTCACAACAACTGACTTTGCACCTCCACCCATCCCTCTCTCTATCTACATAATCACTTCCCCATTTCAATAGCCACCCTTGACACTCATCCGCATCCTTGTCCAATCATACCAACGAACAACACACACGGGTAGGCACTTGGGTATTTTAGCCAATGTTCTTGTAGAGTTTCTGCTAATGTGTTGTCAAACATTGAAATCTTTATTTTGAACGCTGTGTTCTTGCACAGATTTGTGTGCATCTTTGGAAGTGGCTTGGTGAGTTGTAGTGAATGGTCAGACATCAGGGTACCCTGCACAATGATGATGAATGTGAAAGGAATGGCTTGGTCATTTCAGGGCTGCTTTATGGTGTTGGTGTGGGGTGGTGCCAATCTGGCACATTATGTGGAAGCCAGTGTGCACAGTGTCAAGTGAAGTAAATGTGGCCATGGTGAGGCCATCTATGGCCTCCTGGATAGCATTGTAGTCAGGTGCTGATGCCCTGTGTACTGTGCAGCATCAGGTGATTGCGGAAAAGGCTGGTGCTGTTGGTGATGCTGGTGTGTTTAGTAATGTTGGTGCAGGGGCTGACCGTGGTGGGATTCTAAGGACCAAGGTGAGATTTTTTCAAAGACACTGATGCTGCTGAAATAGATGGCAGGTGAGGTTGAGATGACAGAAGCAATCTGTCAATGGTGAGAGAGGTTCCTCCAAGGAGGTGACAGCCAATATAGAGTTCACTGCAAACACTTCCAACCTGCATACAACAACAACAACAAGTTGCATTTAAACAGCTCAAAAGTTTCTTCCAAATCCTGAAGGCTTCAGCTTCTGACATTGGAAAGTGAACAGCTGTAAAACTGTCGCATTTATACCACTTCTGCAGCTTTCAACTAGCCAAAGCAATGGAGAGTCACTGAGAACCCGACACACTTACCTGCCGTGAAACCTGAGGGATGGCAAACTCGTCAGAAAGTTGGGAAAAATATAAGTGCCTGCTTTTACACCTCCTAAATAGCATTAAACTACCTGTTAAGTGTGTTCATTATCTGGCCCGCCGCTTGGTGTTGGGTCTGTGATCCGCAGGCAGACTCGACTGTTGAGAAACTGACAAGGAGACGGGTTCAGAGCTGGATCCCGACCCGCTGTCAATCAGGGCCATTTTGACAGTGGACCCACCTCCAAATCCTTCTCTCAGAGGGTTGTAAATCTGTGGAATTCGCTGCCTCAGAGAGCTGTGGAAGTTGGGACAGTGAATAAATTTAAGACAGAAATAGACAGTTTTTTTAAATGATAAGGGCGGGGAAGTGGAGCTGAGTCCATGATCGGATCAGCCATGATCTTATTAAATGGTGGAGCAGGCTCGAGGGGCCGTATGGCTTACTCCTGTTCCTATTTCTTATGTTCTTATGTTCTTATATAAACCCACACTCGCAGGGCTGGAATGATTCTGGCTGCTGTGTGAAAAAGATTTTCTTCATGTTGCCTCTGGTTCATTTGCTATTAAAGCTCATTGTGCTTATCGAGAATAGAATTCAGAGGTGACAAGGTGTATTTGAGCTTGATGTAAGGTTTTTGTGGGTAAAAATCCTCGATGGGAAAGGCCACATTGCTATTGAAAAAACAAACTCAATATTAAGAAAACATCTCTGCAAATGACTGCAGTTTCTTTCTAAGATCCTCCCAGCTATTACTCAGATGCTCCAGACTTTCATTGGCCTTGATTATGATTAGTCACTCATTCTTCTCATTTTTTTTTCAGGCAGTCCAAATATTTGCCAAGATCTTAGTGGATAAATAATTCAGAAGCGCATCTGCTTTTTCCATATTTGAAGCAAACCCACAGCAATGTAACACTGCATATGGTGTCAAATAACTCATCAGGCATAATTACAATTCCACACATCTAACCTATGAGAACACCAGTTTGGTATTCTGTTACAACTCCTACACTGGCTCTGTAATGTACCCTTTAGTGTGGCTGCGTGGTAGGAATGTGAAATCTAAACCTATGTGGGAAATATCTCGTCGAATCTATCACTGGTAACAAGCTGTGCCAGCATCAACTGCTTGATTTGCTACCTGCTGTTTTTATTCTGCTTTACCACAAAGCATCGCCTTCTATTTATACTAGGGTGTGTCAAAGATTCCAATTAGTTGAATAGGCAGAGTGATGTAAACAAAAAGTAGTTCAAGTGGAGTGCATGCCTCTTGGAAATTATTGTGCAGAGGTTCTCATGAATGACTAATGGTACAACTGCATGTCAAAGGTCACAAGGTCCCTTGCTTTTTGTGGTATACATCAATGATTTAGACTTCAATGTAGGGGCATGATTAAGAGGTTTGCAGATAATACAAACATTGGACTCAATTATCCCCAGTGATTTGTGCCGTTTTTTTGGTGTGAGTTAAAAAATTAAAGTTTCCTCAAGGAATCTGCACCAGCGTAACTGAGTTAGATCCGATTTTTTAAGGTTCCTTTTTTTTGCATCATAGGGGGCGTAACCCGATGTCTATGCCAGTTTTTGTCGATTATGGAAGTTTGCCCGAAAAAAATTTCTCCTAGGTCGGCTTATCTGACCACTCCCGAAAAACCTTCTGGTGAGTTAAGAAAAAACAGCGCACATTGAAAAATCGGTGCAGAAAGATGCCATTGTTTTTCAGTGAGGGAGTCAAGAAGACTTACATATACATAATAAAGATTAATTTGTTTACCTTATAATGCAGTAAATGGAAGTTTGGTGGAATTCTGTAACTTTTCATATTCTTTCAACTGACACGCCGCCACCGAAAGTCTGCAAACAGGGTTCGAGGGTCGGAGCGTTGGCCAGCAGAATCGGTCCCGCGCCCGGACATAGGGGCTCGGGGCTCGGCTGCAAAAGAAGCCCAGGGATGGTGGGAGGGCTGTGGAAGGTGATCGGAAGGCATCACAAGCCCGCACTATACATTAAATGTAGCCCGGACGGTTGGAGGGTGGAGTGGGGGTTCCCGATCACTGCACCTGCTCAGATCTGGGTGTGGTCCATACAGATCTGTGGGGAGAGAGAACACAGAACTTTGTCCTGCCTGCCTGCCGTTTGAGCTTCTTGCAAAGGTAAAATTTAAGCATGGGGGCAATAGTGACAATGCCATACTTTGTGCAAGCCTTTTGCATGATGGTGCTGTGGAGGAGACAATTGGTTCAATGTCATCGCATAAGGAACCTCAGAGCCTGCAGGGTGATGGGCAGGAGGCCTTACCCATGTCGGGTATATCAAGACAGGCGTTCGTCCCTGCACCTGAGTGATGCACATTGTGTGAGAAGGCTATGTTTCTGCAAAGAAGTTGTAACTGAGATCTGTGAGTTGGTGAAAGCAGACCTACAACCTAGAAGCGTCAGGAGGACTGCTTTGTCAGTTGAAGTGAAGGTTACAGCTGCACTTTCATTCTATGCATCTGGATCATTCCAAGTTACAACTGGGGATGTGTGCACCATTTCTCAACATGCAACACATGTCTGCATTCGGCAGGTGACTGCTGCACTATATGCCTGTAGGAATGACTACGTAAAGTTCCCCATGACTGCCTAGGCAATTCGTGAAAGGGCTGTGGGCTTCTCCAGGATTGCTGGCTTCCCCAAGGTACAGGGCTGCACTGATTGTACCCACATCGCCTTGCGAGCACCTTTGGAGGATTCTGAGGTGTACAGGAACAGAAAAGGGTTCCAATCCATTAATGTGCAGCTCGTGTGTGATAACATGCATCGCATCACGTCAGTTGATGCAAGATACCCTGGGAGCACCCATGATGCATTCATCCTTCGGAAGAGTGCTATATCTGCCATGTTTTAGCAGCAGCCAGAAGGGCAGAACTGGCTACTGGAAGACAAAGGGTACGGCCTCGCCACCTGGCGCATGACGCCCCTACGTGTAACCCGGACGGAAGCTGACCGGGAATAAAACATGAGGCACATTACAATGTGCAGCCAAATAGAGAGACCTTTAGCATCTTGAAAAGCGTTTCTGATGCCTGGACCATTCCAGAGGCTACTTGCAATACTCAACTGAGATTGTCGGTCAGTTCACTGTTGTGTGCTGCATCCTGCATAACGTAACCATCATGAAGCAGCTGCAGATGTAAGTAGAAGACCCACCTGAGCTGAGAGTGGCTGATGATAATGCGGAGGAAGATGCAGATGATAATGAAGAGGAGGACAAGGACGAGGAAGCCATGCAACTACCTGAACCTGGAGCACGATGGCGGAGGAGGGAGGGCCATCCTGCCCTTTTAACAATTGTTCGAGTCTTGCACCAGCAGCTCATCCGTGAACATAGAAACATAGAAATATAGAAAATACGTGCAGGAATAGGCCATTTGGCCCCTCGACCCTGCACCACCATTCAATATGATCATGGTTGATTATGCAACTTCAGTACCCCATTCCTGCTTTCTCTCCATACCCCTTGAACCCTTTAGCCGCAAGGGCCACATCTAATTCCCTTTTGAATATCTTCAACGAACTGGCCTCAACAACTTTCTGTGGCAGAGAATTCCACAAGTTCACAATTCTCTGAGTGAAGAAGTTTCTCCTCATCTCGGTCCTAAATGGCTTACCCCTTATCCTTAGACTGTGACCCCTGGTTATGGACTTCCCCAACATCGGGAACATTCTTCCTCCATCTAACCTGTCCAATTCCGTTAGAATTTTATATGCTTCTATGAGATCCCCTCTCGTTTTGCTGACTGAAGGCTCAGCGGCAAATATTCCAAATAGACCATGATTATTGTTTGGACCTGTTCCATAATGTTGTGTTATGTTAATGGAACAAGTGATGGAAATTGTTCTGTTTGTAAACATTACCAATGTGTAAGACTTGCCACCAGGGGGCACACCTGTGGGAGACCCAAGGGTCACCTGCACACCCTGGGCAAGCAGGTATAAAAGGCAATCTACCATGCTGCTTCCTTACTCTGGAGTTACATTAAAGAGACCAAGGTCACAATAGTTTGAGCTTACAATATACAGTCTTGTGGAGTTATTCTGAACATAACAGAAATGGTTCTTGTTTACTTCAAAAGTAATGTTAATAATCGAACAAATAATGGAAATGATTCTGCTTGAGTTCCAAAAAGTAGTGTTAATAATGGAACAAATAATGGAAATGATTCAGTTATAATTTAAAATATATTTTATTCAAAAGTTTAACAAATATTTGTTTGTACTTAACTTAACTTTAATAAATGTACTCTTGTAGCAAACTTTAAAGTTTTCACTTACAATCACTTACAAACGTTAAGATGACTTACAAACTCTAAGATCACTTAAAAACTTTAAGATCATTGAATAATTTTTAAACTTGTAAATTTACATAACTTACAAAAAACTTTTAATTTGAGAACAACAGTTACAACATAACAACAGTAACAATAACAACAACAACAACAGCAGCAAAGAAAGGTTGCAACCATCTCTCTTCCACCTTATTCTCAGCCTGTCCGCTGCGCTTGATCTTAGTGACTCCACCACCCCTGTCCGCAGGCGGTGGTGCAGTTTTTCTTGGGTTTCTACCAAGCTTATTCTTTCTAACATCTCGGGTAATGTGCACTTGTTGATGGAGAGGAGGGGGCGCGGCGGGCAGGTGGCAATGTGGAGGGCCCGGCTTGGGGCTCCTCAGAGGCTGGTCTAGGGATTAGAGTGGGAGTGGCAGTTGATTCTGTCAATGGTCGTGGGGTCTGGGCACATTCCCTTATTGCAGCAGCTAATTCCAACATGCCGCCCTCATGCACCCTGACAGTGTCTCAATGACCTGCAACATTCCTTTCCTTATGTTCACCGACAGTGTCTCACCTACCTGTGACATTCCCTCCCTCATGTTGAGGAAAAGTGTGTCAACTATCTGCAACATTCCTTCCTTCGTGTTCACTGAGTGTTTGAACTACCTGTGATGTTCCCTTCCTCATGTTCACTGACAGTGCATCAGCTACCTGCGACATTCCCTCCCTCATGTGCACCGACATGGTTTCAGCTGACTGAGATATTCATAGAAATATAAAACATAGAAATCTACAGTGCAGAAGGAGGTCATTTCGGCCCATTGTGTCCGCGCTGGCCGACAAATAGCCACACGGCCCTTGGTCTGCAGCCCTGAAGGTTACATATAAACCTGTGAACAATGAACAATGGCGGAAAGGTAAAGAGCACCCAGCTCAACCAGTCCGCCCCACACAACTGCGACACCACTAACACCTCAACATTCTACACTCTACCCCAACTGGAGCCATGCGATCTCCTGGGAGAGGCAAAAAAAAGAAAAAAATCCAGGCCAATTGGGGAAAAGAAATCTGGGAAAATTCGTCTCCGACCCATCCAGGCGGTCAAAACTAGTTGAGGAGATCATCCTGGACGTATTCGATTCCCTGCAGTACTTACCATCATATCTGCGCCAGCCCACTTACCAGCTCTTGGTCCGTAACCCTGCAGGCTACGGCACTTCCCATCCAAACACCTTTGAAATGTGCTGAGGGTTTCTGCATCCACCATCCTTGCAGGCAGTCAGTTCCAGACCCCCACAACCTTCTGTGTGAAGAAGCTTCCTCTCAAATCCCCTCTAAACCTTCCACCAACCATCTTAAAACTATGCCCCCTTGTAATTGACCCCTCCACCAAGGGAAATAGGCCCTTGCTAACCACTATATCCAGGCCCCTCAAACATTTATACACTTCAATTAGCCTCCTCTGTTCCAATGAGAACAAACTCAGCCTATCCAATCTGAACTCATAGTTAAGATTCTCCATTCCAGATTGCATTCTAGTAAACCTCCTCTGCACCCTCTCTAGTCACGTCCTTCCTATAATATGGTGACCAGAACTGCACGCAATATTCCAGCTGTGGCCTAAGCAGAGTATTATACAACTTAAGCATAACCTCCCTGCTCCTGTATTCTATGCCTTGGCCAATAAAGGCAAACATTCCATATGCCTTCTTAAACACCTTATCCACCTAGCCTGCTACTTTCAAGGATCTGTGGACAAGCACTCCAGGGTCCCTTTGTTCATCTACACTTCTAAGTGGTCTACCGTTTAATATGTATACCCTTTCCTTATTAATCCTCTCCAAGTGCATTACCCCACACTTTGATGAATTAAAATCCATCCCAAGGCTCGAGCAAATTGGCATAGGGTCAATAGAATCAGGGAGATGAATGCATGGCTCAGAGGTTGGTGTGGGAGAAGTGGGTTTCGATTCGTGGGGCACTGACACCAATACTCGGGAAAGAGAGAACTGTTCCATGGGGATGGACTACACCTGAACTATGCTGGGACCAGAGTTTTAGCGAACTGACTAACTAGGGAGGTAGACAGGGCTTTAAACTAAATAAGGTGGGCGGCTGGGGGGGGGTGCGGGGTGCGTGGAGGAGGATGGTCGCAGTAGAGAGAAATCTAGAATGCTAAAGAGAAAAGAAAAGAAAGCAATGCAGGAAAGTGATTGTGGTCAGGATAACCAGATTATGTCATGAAGGGATAGAGCACACAAACAAAAGAGTGCACAAACAAATAGGGTCCAGGTAAGAAAAAATAGCGATAAAACAAATAGGGCTATAGTACAAAATAATGTTAAGATGTCTAATAATGTTAAAAAGACAAATTTAAAAGCATTGTATCTTCATGCACGAAGCATCTGTAATAAGGTAGATGAATTAACAGCACAAATAGATGTAAACTGATACAATATAGTTGCAATTACGGAGACATGGTTGCAGGGTGATCAGGGTTGGGAACTGAATATCCAAGGATATTCGATATTTAGGAAGAACAGGCAAGAAGGAAGAGGGGGTGGTGTGGCATTGTTAGTAAAGGATGAAATCAGAGCAGTAGTGAAAAAAGATATTGGTTCAGAAAATCACGATGTAGATTCAGTCTGGGTGGAGCTAAGGAGCATCAAAGGGAAGAAAACATTGGTGGGAGTTGTCTATAGGCCTCCAAACAGTAGTGATAGTGTAGCGGATGGCAATCAAGCAGGAAATTAGACATGCATGTAGCAAGGGTATAACAGTAATCATAGGTGACTTTAATCTACATATAGACTGGCCAAACAAAATTAGTAATAATACTGTGACAGATAAATTCCAGGAGTGTGTATGAGATGGATTTTTAGACCAGTATGTTGAGGAGCCTACTAGGGAACAGGCTATCTTAGATTGGGTATTGTGTAATGAGAAGGGGTTAATTAACAGTCCTGTTGTGCAGGGTCCTTTAGGGAAGAGTGACCATAACATGATTGAATTCTTTATTAAGATGAAAAGTGAAGTAGTCCTATCCGAAACTAGGGTCCTAAATCTAAACAAAGAAAACTATGAAGGTATAAGGAATGAATTGGCTATGATAGATTGGGAAGATTCATTAAAAGGCATGACGGTGGATAGGCAATGGCTAATATTTAAGGAACGAATGCATGAATTGCAACAGTTATACATTCCTTTCTGACGTAAAAACACAAAAGGAAAAGTGGCCCAACCATGGCTAACAAAAGAAATTAAGGATACTATTAGATCCAAAGAGGAGTTTTACAAAGTTGCCAGAAAAGTAGCAAGCCTGAGGCTTGCGAGCAGTTTAGAATTCAGCAAAAAAGGATCAAGAGATTGAATAAGAGGGGAAAAATAGAGTATAAGAGTAAACTTGCAAGGAACATAAAAAACGACTGCAAAAGTTTCTACAAGTATGTAACAAGAAAAAGATTAGGAAAGACAAATGTAGAAACGGGAGAATTTGTAATCGGGAACAAGGAAATGGCAGAACAATTAAATAAATACTTCAGTTCTGTCTTCACGGGAGAGGACACAAATAACATTCCAGAAATGCTAGGGAACCAAGAGTCTAGTGAGTAAGAGGAATTAAAGGAAATTATTATTAGTAAGAAAATAGTGCCGGAGAAACTAATAGGACTGAAGGCCAATAAATCCCCAGGGCCTGATGATCTGCATCCCTTAGTACTAAAAGAGGTAGCCATGGAAGTAGTAGATGCATTGGCTGTCATCTTCCAAAATTCTATAGATTATGGAACAGTTCCTGAGAATGGAGGGTGGCAAATGTAACCCCACTATTTGAAAAAGGAGGGAGAGAGAAAACAGGGAACTACAGACCGGTTAGCCTAACATCAGTAGTAGTGAAAATGCTGGAGTTTATTATAAAGGATGTGATAATGGCACTTAGATAATATCAACGGGATTAAACAAAGTCAACATGGATTTATGAAAGAAAGATCATGTTTGATAAACCAACTGAAGTTTTTTGAGGATGTAACTGATAGAATAGATAAGGGAGAACCAGTGGATGTAGTGTATTTGGAATTTCAGAAGGCCTTTGATAAAGCCCCACATAAGAGGTTAGCGTGCAAAATTAAAGCACATCGGATTGGGGGTAATGTATTGGCATGGATTGAAAATTGGTTAACTGATAGGAAACAGAGAGTAGGAATAAACAGGTCTTTTTCGGGGTGGTGGGCAGTGACTAGTGGGGTACCACAGGAATCAGTGCTTGGGCCCCAGCTATTCACAATATATATAACTGATTTGGATGAGGGAACCAAATGTAATATTTCCAAGTTTGCTGACGACAAAAAATTGGTGGGATTGTGAGTTGTGAGGAGGATGCAAAGATGCTGCAAGGTGATTTAGATAGGTTAAGTGAATGGGCAAACAAATGGCAGATGCAGTATAATGTGGATAAATGTGAAGTCATCCACTTTGGAAGGAAAAACATAACGACAAAGTATTATTTAAATGTTGATGGCTTGGGAAGTGTCAATGTGCAGAGAGACCTGGGTGTCCTTGTACAGCAGTCATTGAAAGCAAACATGCAGGTGCAGCAAGCAGTTAGGAAGGCAAATGGTATATTGGCCTACATTGCAAGAGGATTTGAGTACAGTAGCAAAGATGTCTTACTACAGTTATACAGGGCCTTGGTGAGACCACACCTGGAGTATTGTATGCAGTTTTGGTCTCCTTACTTAAGAAAGAATATATTTGCAATAGAGGGAGTGCAGCCAAGGTTCACCAGACTGATTCCTGGGATGGCAGGACTGTGGTATGAGGAGAGATTGGGTCGACTGGGCTTGTATTCACTAAAGTTTAGAAGAATGAGAGGGGATCTCATTGAAACGTATAAAATTCTGACTGGGTTGGATAGACTGGATGCAGAGAGGATGTTTCCCTGGCTAGGAGGTCTAATACAAGGGGTCACAGTCCCAGTATACAGGGTAGGAAATTTAGGACCGAGATGAGGAGAATTTTTTTCACTCAGAGGATGGTGAACCTGTGGAATTCTCTACCACAGAAGGCTGTGGAGCCCAAGTCACTGAATATATTTAAGAGGGAGATAGATAGATTTCTCGAAACTAAACACATCAAGGGGTATGGGGAAAAAGCGGGAATATGGTGTTGAGATAGTGGATCAGCCATGATCATATTGAATGGCGGTGCAGACTTGAGGGCCGAATGGCCTACTACTGCTCCTATTTTCTATGTATCTATGGGCCCAAGTTTCCACAAGAAAAAAAACGGGTGCCCCTCCGAGCTGGGCGCCCGTTTTTCGCGCCTAAAACGCGCCTAAAAAAATCCTCGGTAGTCTGTACCTACTTACAGATCCTCTGGCCCTTGGCGCAGTCAGCACAAGCTGTGGGGGGCGGAGCCAGGTCCCGGCGCTGAAAACAGTGCCGGGACGTCTGCACATGCGCGCTACAGTCGGCACGCAAGTGCAGTAGCTCCAGGCGCCGAACTGTGTGGGAGGGGCCCGAAACACGCAGCCCCTAGCCCTGGCCCAATGGCCTCACTGGGGCTCCTCCCACAGCCAGCTCCTGCTCCCCGCCTGACCAGACCCGACACCCGCTCCCCTCCCCCTCCCGCACCGACCCGAGACCCGACACCCGCTTCCCGCCCCACGACTGACTCGACCCGCGCTCCTGTTCCCCGACACGACGCCCCCCTTCTCTCTCTCCCTCCCTCCCCCCCTTCCCTCTCTCTCTCTCCCTCCTCTCTCTCTCCCTCCCCTCTCCACTCCACCCCTCCCTCCCCTCTCCCCCCCACTCTCTCCCTCCCCTCTCTCTCTCTCCCTCCCCCCTCCCCTCTCTCTCTCTCTCCCCTCTCCCCTCTCTCTCTCTCTCCCTCCCCCCCTCCCCTCTCTCTCTCTCCCTCCTCTCTCCTCCCTCCCCTCTCCCCCTCCCTCCCCTCCCACTTCCCTCCCCCTCTCCCCCCTCCAGTCCCCTCCCTCCCCTCTCTCTCTCTCTCCCCCTCCCTCCCTCTCTCTCTCCCCCTCCCTCCCCTCTCTCTCTCCCCCCTCCCTCCCCTCTCTCTCTCCCCCCTCCCTCCCCTCTCTCCCCTCCCCTATCTCTCTCCCCCCTCACTCCCCTCTCTCTCTCTCCCCCTCCGTCCCCTCTCTCTCTCTACCCCTCCCTCCCCTCTCTCTCTCTCCCCCTCCCTCCCCTCTCTCTCTCCTTCTCCCTCCACTCTCTCTCTCCCTCTCTCTCTACCCCCCCCTCCCTCCCCTCTCTCTCTCCGCCCCTCCCTCCCCTCTCTCTCTCTCCCTTCCATCTCTCTCCCTCCCCTCTCCCCTCCCACCCTCCCTCCCCTCTCCCCCCTCCCTCCCTCCCCCTCCCTCCCTCTCCCCTCCCCCCCTCTCTCTCTCCCCCTCTCCCCTCTCTCTCCCCCCTCTCCCTCTCTCTCTCCCTCCTCCCCTCCCCTCTCTCTCTTTCCCTCCTCTCTCTCTCCCTCCCCTCTCCCCCTCCCTCCCCTCTCCCCGCTCCACCCCCCCTCCCTCTCTCCCCCTCTCTCCTCTCTCTCTCTCCCCCTCCCTCCCCTCTCTTTCTCCCCCCTCCCTCCCCCTCTCTCTCCCACCTCCCTCCCCTCTCTCTCTCTCCCCTCCCTCCCCTCTCTCCCTCCCCTCTCTCTCTGCCCCCCTCCCTCCCCCTCTCTCTCTCCCCCCCACCACTCCCCCTCTCTCTCTCTCCCCCACTCCCCTCTCTCTCTCTCTCCCCCTCCCTCCCCTCTCTCTCTCCCCCTCCTTTCCCCTCTCTCTCCCTCTCTCTCTCCCCCTCCCTCCCCTCTCTCACCCCTCCCTCCCCTCTCTCTCCCCCCCTCCCTCCCCTCTCTCTCTCCCCCTTCCCTCCCCATCTCTCTCCCCCTCCCTCCACTCTCTCTCCCCCCCCCTCGCGCGCGCTCCCCCCCTCCCTCCCTCTCTCTCTCCCCCCCTTCCTCCCTCTCTCTCTCTCCCCTCTCGCTCCCTATCTCCCCCCTCCCTCCCCTCCTCTCTCCCCCCCTCCCTCCCTCTCTCTCTCCCCCCCTCCCTCCCCTTTCTCTCTCCCCACCCCTCCCTCCCCTCCCCCCACCCACCCCTCTCTCCCCCCCCCCTCCCCTCTCTCCCACCCTCCTCCCTCTCCTCCCCCTCCCTCCCCTCTCTCTCTCCCCTCTCTCTCTCCCCCCCTCCCTCCCCTCTCTCTCCCTCCCCTCCCCTCATTCTCTCCTCCCCCCCCCCGCCCCTCTCTCTCTCTCTCCCCCCCTCCATCCCCTCTCTCTCTCTCTCCCCCCCTCCCTCCCTCCCCTCTCTCTCAACTCCCTCCCCCCTCCCCTCTCTCTCTCTCCCCCTGTCCCCTCTCTCTCTCTCCCTCCCCCTCCCCTCTCTCTCTCTCCCTCTCTCTCTCTCCCCTCAACCCCTCCCCTCCCCCTCTCTCTCTCTCCCTCCTCTCTCTCTCCCTCCGCGCTCACCCCTCCCTCCCCTCTCCCGCTCTGTCCGCCCTCCCCCTCCCTCCACTCTCCCGCCTCCTCCCCCCCTCCCTCCCTCCCCTCTCTCTCTCCCCCTCCCGCCCCTCTCTCTCTTCCCCTCCTCCCCTCTCTCTCTACGCCTCCCTCCCCTCTCTCTCTCCCCCTCCCTCCCCGCGCTCCCGCCCCGAGCGCGCGCACCCCCGCCCGCCCCGCCGCGCGCCCCCCCCTGACTCCCCTCTCTCTCTCCCCCTCCCTCCCCTCTCTCTCTCTCCCCCTCCCTCCCCTCTCTCTCTCTCTCCCCCCTCCCTCCCCTCTCTCTCTCCCCCTCCCTCCCCTCTCTCTCTCCCCTCTCTCTCTCACCCCCTCCCTCCCCTCTCTCTCTCCGCACCACCCTCCCTCTCTCTCTCACTCCCTCCCCTCTCTCTCCTCCCTCCCTCCCTCCCCTCTCTCTCCCTCCCCCTCTCCTCCCTCCCCTTCCTCTCCCTCCCTCCCCTCACACTCTCTCCCCCCCCCTCCCTCCCCTCTCTTTCTCTCCCCCCCTCCCTCCCCTCTCTCTCTCTCTCCCCACTCCCTCCCCTCTCTCACTCTCCCCCCCTCCCTCCCCCTCTCTCTCACCCCCTCCCTTCCCTCTCTCTCCCCCCACCCACCCCTCTCTCCCCCTCTCCCTCCCCTCTCTCCCACCCTCCCTCCTCTCTCTCTCTCCCCTCTCTCTCTCCCCCCTCCCTCCCCTCTCTCTCCCTCCCTCCCCTCATTCTCTCTCCCCCCCCCGCCCCTCTCTCTCTCTCCCCCCCCTCCATCCCCTCTCTCTCTCTCTCCCCCCCTCCCTCCCTCCCCTCTCTCTCACTCCCTCCCCCCTCCCCTCTCTCTCTCTCCCCCTGTCCCCTCTCTCTCTCTCCCTCCCCCCTCCCCTCTCTCTCTCTCCCTCCTCTCTCTCTCCCTCCCCTCAACCCCTCCCTCCCCCCTCTCTCTCTCCCTCCTCTCTCTCTCCCTCCGCTCAACCCCTCCCTCCCCTCTCCCCCTCCGTCCGCCCTCCCCCTCCCTCCACTCTCCCGCCTCCTCCCCCCTCCCTCCCTCCACTCTCTCTCTCCCCCTCCCTCCCCTCACTCTCTTCCCCTCCCTCTCCTCTCTCTCCCCCCCTCCCTCCCCTCTCTCTCTCCCCCCCTGACTCCCCTCTCTCTCTCCCGCTCCCTCCCCTCTCTCTCTCTCCCCCTCCCTCCCCTCTCTCTCTCTCTCCCCCTCCCTCCCCTCTCTCTCTCCCCCTCCCTCCCCTCTCTCTCTCCCCTCTCTCTCTCACCCCCTCCCTCCCTCTCTCTCTCCGCACCACCCTCCCCTCTCTCTCTCCCTCCCTCCCTCTTCCCCTCTGTCTCCCTCCCCCCTCTCTCCCTCCCCTTCCTCTCCCTCCCTCCCCTCACACTCTCTCCCCCCACCTCCCTCCCCTCTCTTTCTCTCCCCCCCCTCCCTCCCCTCTCTCTCTCTCTCCCCCCTCCCTCCCCTCTCTCACTCTCCCCCCTCCCTCCCCTCTCTCTCACCCCCTCCCTTCCCTCTCTCTCCCCCCTCCCTCCCCTC